>NW_027513449.1:0-79885 GCF_048772815.1 Callospermophilus lateralis
AGTCATAGACTGTGGAAAAGCACTTTCATTGAGAGGGGTTAGCCAGGCTTCTAAGAAATAACGAGTTTCCGAAATACCAGCAAATATTTTTCACCCAATCTTGATGATACTTGGTGGTAATGACAAGTACAAAAATCCCACTTGGCTCACCAAATTTTGTTCTTCTAGGTTGAAGCGTTCGTTTACAGTAGCAGTTTATATTTTTAGGTTTCCCTCTGTTGTCTCCTATAAAGATAGATGAAATTGGAACTCTAAATCCAACATGGTTTGTAGTAGCTCTTTAAAACTTGACAAAATAAAGGAGTTCTCAGTTTTGTCTCTATGATTTGTTTCCTCTTCAAGTAGCCCTAAGCAGAGACTGTAGAAAAGCACTTTCTTTGAAAGGGTTTGCCAAACTCCCAAGAAATTACGGGTTTCCGAAATACCAGCAAATATTTTTTCACCCAATCTTGATGATACTTGGTGGTAATGACAAGTACACAAATCCAATTGGCTCACCAAATTTTGCTCTTCTAGGTTGAAGCGTTCGTTTACAGTAGAAGTTTTTATATTTAGGTTTCCCTCTGTTCTCTCCTATATAGATAGATGAATTTGGAACTCTAAATCCAACATGGTTTGTAGTAGCTCTTTGAAACGTGACAAAATAAAAATGTTCTCAGTTTTGTCTCTATGGTTTGTTTCCTCTTCAAAGAGCCCTAGGCACAGACTGGGAAAAGCACATTCATTGAGAAATGTTGCCATGCTTCTAAGAAATAACGAGTTTCCTAAATACCAGCAAATATTTTTTCACGCAATGTTGATGATAGGTGGTGGTAATGATCAGTACACAAATCCCACTTCGCTCACCAAATTGTGTTCTTCTAGGTTGAAGCGTTCGTTTACAGTAGCAGTTTTTATTTTTAGGTTTTACTCTGTTCTCTCCTATATGGATAGATGAATTTGGAACTCTAAATCCAACATGGTTTGTAGTAGCTCTTTGAAACTTGACAAAATAAAGGAGTTCTCAGTTTTGTCTCTATGGTTTGTTTCCTCTTCACGTAGCCCTAGGCACAACATGTGGAAATCACATTCATTGAGAGGGGTTGCCAAGCTTCTAAGAAATAACGAGTTTCCGAAATACCAGCAAATATTTTTTCACCCAATCTTGATGAAACGTGGTGGTAATGATCAGTACACAAATGCCACTTGGCTCACCAAATCGTGTTCTTCTAGGTTGAAGCGTTCGTTTACAGTAGCAGTTTTTATTTTTAGGTTTCACTCTGTTCTCTCCCATATAGATAGATGAATTTGGAAATCTAAATCCAACATGGTTTGTAGTAGCTCTTTGAAACTTGACAAAATAAAGGAGTTCTCAGTTTTGTCTCTATGGTTTTGTTTCCTCATCAAGGAGCCCTAGGCACAATGTGTGGAAAAGCAATTACATTGAAAGTGGTTGCCAAGCTTCTAAGAAATAATGAGTTTCCGAAATACCAGCATATATTATTTCACCCAATCTTGATAATACTTGTTGGTAATGATTGGTACACAAATCCCACTTGACTCACCAAATTTTCTTCTTCTAGTTTGGAGCGTTAGTTTACAATAGCAGTTTATATTTTTAGGTCTCCCTCTGTTCTCTCCTATATAGATAGATGAATTTGGAACTCTAAATCCAACATGGTTTGTAGTAGCTCTCTGAAACTTGACAAAATAAAGGAGTTCTCAGTTTTGTCTCTATGTTTTATTTCCTCTTCAGTAGCCCTAGGCACACACTGTGGAAAAGCACTTTCATTGAGAGGGGTTGCCAATCTTCTAAGAAATAACGAGTTTTAAAATACCAGCAAATATTTTTTCACCCAATCTTGATGATACTTGGTGGTAATGGCAAGTACACAAATCCCACTTAGCTCACCAAATTTTGCTCTTCTAGGTTGAAGCGTTCGTTTACAGTAGCAGTTTTTATATTTAGGTTTCCCTCTGTTCTCTCCTATATAGATAGATGAATTTGGAACTCTAAATCCAACATGGTTTGTAGTAGCTCTTTGAAACTTGACAAAATAAAGGAGTTCTCAGTTTTGTCTCTATGATTTATTTCCTCTTCAAGTAGCCCTAAGCAGAGACTGTGGAAAGCACTTTCATTGAAAGGATTTGACAAGCTCCCAAGAAATTATGGGTTTGCGAAATACCAGCAAATATTTTTTCACCAGCTTCATGATACTTGGTGGTAATGACAAGTACACAAATCCCACATGGCTTACCAAATTTTGCTCTTCTAGGTTGAAGCGTTCGTTTACAGTAGCAGTTTTTATTTTAGGTTTCCCTCTGTTCTCTCCTATATAGATAGATGTATTTGGAACTCAAAATCCAACATGGTTTGTAGTAGCTCTTTGAAACTTGACAAAATGAAGAAGTTCTCAGTTTTTTCTCTATGGTTTGTTTCCTCTACAATGGCCCTAGGCACAGACTTGGGAAAAGCACATTCCCTGAGAGGGGTTGCCAATCTTCTAAGAAATAACGAGTTTCCGAAATACCAGCAAATATTTTTTCACCCAATCTTGATGATACTTGGTGGTAATGATCGGTACACAAATCCCACTTGACTCACCAAATTTTGTTCTTCTAGGTTGAAGCGTTCGTTTACAGTAGCAGTTTATATTTTTAGGTTTCCCTCTGTTCGCTCCTATATAGATAGATGAATTTGGAACTCTAAATCCAACATGGTTTGTAGTAGCTCTTTGAAACTTGACAAAATAAAGGAGTTCTCAGTTTTGTCTCTATGATTTATTTCCTCTTCAAGTAGCCCTAAGCAGAGACTGTGGAAAGCACTTTCATTGAAAGGATTTGACAAGCTCCCAAGAAATTATGGGTTTGCGAAATACCAGCAAATATTTTTTCACCCAAGCTTCCTGATACTTGGTGGTAATGACATGTACACAAATCCCACATGGCTTACCAAATTTTGCTCTTCTAGGTTGAAGCGTTCGTTTACAGTAGCAGTTTTTATTTTTAGGTTTCCCTCTGTTCTCTCCTATATAGATAGATGTATTTGGAACTCTAAATCCAACATGGTTTGTAGTAGCTCTTTGAAACTTGACAAAATGAAGAAGTTCTCAGTTTTTTCTCTATGGTTTGTTTCCTCTACAAATGGCCCTAGGCACAGACTGGGGAAAAGCACATTCCTTGAGAGGGGTTGCCAATCTTCTTAGAAATAACGAGTTTCCGAAATACCAGCAAATATTTTTTCACCCAATCTTGATGATACTTGGTGGTAATGATCGGTACACAAATCCCACTTGACTCACCAAATTTTGTTCTTCTAGGTTGAAGCGTTCGTTTACAGTAGCAGTTTATATTTTTAGGTTTCCCTCTGTTCTCTCCTATATAGATAGATGAATTTGGAAATCTAAATCCAACATGGTTTGTAGTAGCTCTTTGATACTTGACAAAATAAAGGAGTTCTCAGTTTTGTCTCTTTGTTTTATTTCCTCTTCAAGTAGCCCTAGGCACAGACTGTGGAAAAGCACTTTCATTGTGAGGGGTTGCCAAGCTTCTAAAAAATAACGAGTTTTAGAAATACCAGCAAATATTTTTTCACCCAACCTTTATGATACCTGGTGGTAATGATCGGTACACAAATCCCACTTGACTCAACAAATTTTGTTCTTCTAGGTTGAAGCGTTCGTTTAGAGTAGCAGTTTATATTTTTAGGTTTCCCTCTGTTCTCTCCTATATAGATAGCTGAATTTGGAACTCTAAATCCAACATGGTTTGTAGTAGATCTTTGAAATTTGACAAAATAAAGGAGGTCTCCGTTTTGTCTCTAAGATTTGTTTCCTCTTTAAGTAGCCCTAAGCAGAGACTGTGGAAAAGCACTTTCATTGAAAGGGGTTGCCAAGCTTCCAAGAAATTAGGAGTTTCCGAAATACCAGCAAATATTTTTTAACCCAATCTTGATGATACTTGGTGGTAATGACAAGTACTCAAATCCCACTTGGCTCACCCAATTTTGTTCCTCTAGGTTGAAGCGTTCGTTTACAGTAGCAGTTTTTATTTTTGGTTTCACTCTGTTCTCTCCTATATAGATAGATGAATTTGGAACTCTAAATCCAAAATGGTTTGTAGTAGCTGTTTGAAACTTGACAAAAAAAAAAAGTTCTCAGTTTTGTCTCTATGGCTTGTTCCTCTTCAAGTAGCCGTATAAACAGACTGTGGAAAAACACTTTCATTGAGAGGGGTGGCCAAGCTTCTACGAAATAACTAGTTTCCGAAACACAAGCAAATATTTTTTCACCCAATCTTGATGATACTTGGTGGTAATGATAAGTCCACAAATCGCACTTTGCTCAACAAATTTTGTTCTTCTAGGTTTAAGCGTTCGTCTACAGTAGCAGTTTTTATATTTAGGTTTCACTCTGTTCTGTCTTATATAGATAGATGAATTTGGAACTCTAAATCCAACATGGTTTGTAGTAGCTCTTTGAAACTTGACCAAATAAAGGAGTTCTCAGTTTTGCCACTATGATTTCTTTCCTCTTCAAGTAGCCCTAAGCAGAGACTGTGGAAAAGCACTTTCATTGAAAGGGGTTGCCAAGCTTCCAAGAAATTATGAGTTTCCGAAATACCAGCAAATACTTTTTCATCCAATCTTGATGATAAGTGGTGGTAATGACAACTACACAAATCCCACTTGGCTCACCAAATTTTGTTCTTCTCGGTTGAAGAATTCGTTTACAGTAGCAGTTTTTATTTTTTGGTTTCACTTTGTTCTCTCCTATATAGATAGATGAATTTGGAAATCTAAATCCAACATGGTTTGTAGTAGCTCCTTGAAACTTGACAAAATAAAGGAGTTCTCACTTTTGTCTCAATGGTTTGTTTCCTCTTCAAGTAGCCCTAGGCACAGACTGTGGAAAAGCACTTTCATTGAGAGGGTTTGCAAGCTTCTAAGAAATAACGAGTTTCCGAATTACCAGGAAATATTTTTTCACCCAATCTTTATGATACTTGGTTTTAATAATCAGTACAGCAAACCCACTTGGCTCACCAAATTTTGTTTTTCTAGGTTGAAGCGTTCGTCTACAGTAGCAGTTTTTATATTTAGGTTTCACTCTGTTCTGTCTTATATAGATAGATGAATTTGGAACTCTAAATCCAACATGGTTTCTAGTAGCTCTTTGAAACTTGACCAAATAAAGGAGTTCTCAGTTTTGTCTCTATGATTTCTTTCCTCTTCAAGTAGCCGTAAGGAGAGACTGTGGAAAAGCACTTTCATTGAAAGGGGTAGCCAAGCTTCCAAGAAATTACGAGTTTCCAAATACCAGCAAATACTTTTTCACCCAATCTTGATGGTGCTTGGTGGTACTGATCGGTACAGAAATCCCACTTGACTCACCAAATTTTGTTCTTCTAGTTTGAAGCGTTCGTTTAAAGTAGCAGTTTATATTTTTAGGTTTCCCTCTGTTCTCTCCTGTATAGATAGCTGAATTTGGAACTCTAAATCCAACATCGTTTTTACTAGCTCTTTGAAACTTGACTAAAAAGTAGTTCTCAGTTTTGTCTCTATAATTTCTTTCCTCTTCAAGTAGCCCTAAGCAGAGACTGTGAAAAAGCACTTTCATTGAAAGAGGTTGCCAAGCTTCCAAGAAATTATGAGTTTCCGAAATACCAGCAAATACTTTTTCATCCAATCTTGATGATAAGTGGTGGTAATGACAACTACACAAATCCCACTTGGCTCACCAAATTTTGTTCTTCTCGGTTGAAGCATTCGTTTACAGTAGCAGTTTTTATTTTTCGGATTCACTTTGTTCTCTCCTATATAGATAGATGAATTTGGAACTCTAAATCCAACATGGTTGGTAGTAGCTCCTTGAAACTTGACAACATAAAGGAGTTCTCAGTTTTGTCTCTATGGTTTGTTTCCTCTTCAAGTAGCCCTAGGCACAGACTGTGGAAAAGCACTTTCATTGAAAGGGGTTGCCAAGCTTCGAAGAAATAATGAGTTTCCGAAATACCAGCAAATATTTTTTCACCCAATCTTGATGGTGCTTGGTGGTACTGATCGGTACAGAAATCCCACTTGACTCACCAAATTTTGTTCTTCTAGTTTGAAGCGTTCGTTTAAAGTAGCAGTTTATATTTTTAGGTTTCCCTCTGTTCTCTCCTGTATAGATAGCTGAATTTGGAACTCTAAATCCAACATGGTTTTTACTAGCTCTTTGAAACTTGACTAAAAAGTAGTTCTCAGTTTTGTCTCTATAATTTCTTTCCTCTTCAAGTAGCCCTAAGCAGAGACTGTGAAAAAGCACTTTCATTGAAAGAGGTTGCCAAGCTTCCAAGAAATTATGAGTTTCCGAAATACCAGCAAATACTTTTTCATCCAATCTTGATGATAAGTGGTGGTAATGACAACTACACAAATCCCACTTGGCTCACCAAATTTTGTTCTTCTCGGTTGAAGAATTCGTTTACAGTAGCAGTTTTTAATTTTCGGTTTCACTTTGTTCTCTCCTATATAGATAGATGAATTTGGAAATCTAAATCCAACATGGTTTGTAGTAGCTTCTTGAAACTTGACAAAATAAAGGAGTTCTCACTTTTGTCTCAATGGTTTGTTTCCTCTTCAAGTAGCCCTAGGCACAGACTGTGGAAAAGCACTTTCATTGAGAGGGTTTGCAAGCTTCTAAGAAATAATGAGTTTCCGAATTACCAGGAAATATTTTTTCACCCAATCTTTATGATACTTGGTTTTAATAATCAGTACAGCAAACACACTTGGCTCACCAAATTTTGTTTTTCTAGGTTGAAGCGTTCGTCTACAGTAGCAGTTTTTATATTTAGGTTTCACTCTGTTCTCTTCTATATAGATACATGAATTTGGAACTCTAAATCCAACATGGTTTGTAGTAGCTCGTTGAAACTTTACAAAATAAAGGAGTTCTCAGTATTGTCTCTAGGGTTTGTTTCCTCTTCAAGTAGCCGTAGGCACAGATGTGGAAAAGCACATTCAATGAAAGAGGTTGCCAAGCTTCCAAGAAATAACGAGTTTCCAAAATACCAGCAAATATTTTTTCACCCAAACTTTATGATACCTGGTGGTAATGATCGGTACACAAATCCAACTTGACTCAACAAATTTTGTTCTTCTAGGTTGAAGCGTTCGTTTAGAGTAGCAGTTTATATTTTTAGGTTTCCCTCTGTTCTCTCCTATATAGATAGCTGAATTTGGAACTCTAAATCCAACATGGTTTGTAGTAGATCTTTGAAACTTGACAAAATATAGGAGGTCTCCGTTTTGTCTCTATGCTTTGTTTCCTCTTCAAGTAGCCCTAAGCAGAGACTGTGGAAAAGCACTTTCACTAAAAGGGGTTGCCAAGCTTTCAAGAAATTACGAGTTACTGAAATTCCAGCAAATATTTTTTCACCCAATCTTGATGATACTTGGTGGTAATGACAAGTACACCAATCCCACTTGGCTCACCAAATTTTGTTCTTCTAGGTTTAAGCGTTCGTCTACAGTAGCAGTTTTTATATTTAGGTTTCTCTCTGCTCTCTCTTATATAGATAGATGAATTTGGAACTCTAAGTCCAATATGGTTTGTACTAGCTCTTTGAAACTTGACAAAATAAAGGAGTTCTCAGTATTGTCTCTATGGTTTGTTTCCTCTTCAAGTAGCCCTATGCGCATACTGTGGAAAGGCACTTTCTTTGAAAGGGGTTGCCAAGCTTCGAAGAAATAACGAGTTTCCGAAATACCAGCAAATATTTTTTCACCCAATCTTGATGATACTTGGTGGTAATGACAAGTACACAAATCCAATTGGCTCACCAAATTTTGCTCTTCTAGGTTGAAGCGTTCGTTTACAGTAGAAGTTTTTATATTTAGGTTTCCCTCTGTTCTCTCCTATATAGATAGATGAATTTGGAACTCTAAATCCAACATGGTTTGTAGTAGCTCTTTGAAACGTGACAAAATAAAAATGTTCTCAGTTTTGTCTCTATGGTTTGTTTCCTCTTCAAAGAGCCCTAGGCACAGACTGGGAAAAGCACATTCATTGAGAAATGTTGCCATGCTTCTAAGAAATAACGAGTTTCCTAAATACCAGCAAATATTTTTTCACGCAATGTTGATGATAGGTGGTGGTAATGATCAGTACACAAATCCCACTTCGCTCACCAAATTGTGTTCTTCTAGGTTGAAGCGTTCGTTTACAGTAGCAGTTTTTATTTTTAGGTTTTACTCTGTTCTCTCCTATATGGATAGATGAATTTGGAACTCTAAATCCAACATGGTTTGTAGTAGCTCTTTGAAACTTGACAAAATAAAGGAGTTCTCAGTTTTGTCTCTATGGTTTGTTTCCTCTTCAAGTAGCCCTAGGCACAACATGTGGAAATCACATTCATTGAGAGGGGTTGCCAAGCTTCTAAGAAATAACGAGTTTCCGAAATACCAGCAAATATTTTTTCACCCAATCTTGATGAAACGTGGTGGTAATGATCAGTACACAAATGCCACTTGGCTCACCAAATCGTGTTCTTCTAGGTTGAAGCGTTCGTTTACAGTAGCAGTTTTTATTTTTAGGTTTCACTCTGTTCTCTCCCATATAGATAGATGAATTTGGAAATCTAAATCCAACATGGTTTGTAGTAGCTCTTTGAAACTTGACAAAATAAAGGAGTTCTCAGTTTTGTCTCTATGGTTTGTTTCCTCATCAAGGAGCCCTAGGCACAATGTGTGGAAAAGCAATTACATTGAAAGTGGTTGCCAAGCTTCTAAGAAATAATGAGTTTCCGAAATACCAGCATATATTATTTCACCCAATCTTGATAATACTTGTTGGTAATGATTGGTACACAAATCCCACTTGACTCACCAAATTTTCTTCTTCTAGTTTGGAGCGTTAGTTTACAATAGCAGTTTATATTTTTAGGTCTCCCTCTGTTCTCTCCTATATAGATAGATGAATTTGGAACTCTAAATCCAACATGGTTTGTAGTAGCTCTTTGAAACTTGACAAAATAAAGGAGTTCTCAGTTTTGTCTCTATGATTTATTTCCTCTTCAAGTAGCCCTAAGCAGAGACTGTGGAAAGCACTTTCATTGAAAGGATTTGACAAGCTCCCAAGAAATTATGGGTTTGCGAAATAGCAGCAAATATTTTTTCACCCAAGCTTCATGATACTTGGTGGTAATGACAAGTACACAAATCCCACATGGCTTACCAAATTTTGCTCTTCTAGGTTGAAGCGTTCGTTTACAGTAGCAGTTTTTATTTTTAGGTTTCCCTCTGTTCTCTCCTATATAGATAGATGTATTTGGAACTCAAAATCCAACATGGTTTGTAGTAGCTCTTTGAAACTTGACAAAATGAAGAAGTTCTCAGTTTTTTCTCTATGGTTTGTTTCCTCTACAAATGGCCCTAGGCACAGACTTGGGAAAAGCACATTCCTTGAGAGGGGTTGCCAATCTTCTAAGAAATAACGAGTTTCCGAAATACCAGCAAATATTTTTTCACCCAATCTTGATGATACTTGGTGGTAATGATCGGTACACAAATCCCACTTGACTCACCAAATTTTGTTCTTCTAGGTTGAAGCGTTCGTTTACAGTAGCAGTTTATATTTTTAGGTTTCCCTCTGTTCGCTCCTATATAGATAGATGAATTTGGAACTCTAAATCCAACATGGTTTGTAGTAGCTCTTTGAAACTTGACAAAATAAAGGAGTTCTCAGTTTTGTCTCTATGATTTATTTCCTCTTCAAGTAGCCCTAAGCAGAGACTGTGGAAAGCACTTTCATTGAAAGGATTTGACAAGCTCCCAAGAAATTATGGGTTTGCGAAATACCAGCAAATATTTTTTCACCCAAGCTTCATGATACTTGGTGGTAATGACAAGTACACAAATCCCACATGGCTTACCAAATTTTGCTCTTCTAGGTTGAAGCGTTCGTTTACAGTAGCAGTTTTTATTTTTAGGTTTCCCTCTGTTCTCTCCTATATAGATAGATGTATTTGGAACTCTAAATCCAACATGGTTTGTAGTAGCTCTTTGAAACTTGACAAAATGAAGAAGTTCTCAGTTTTTTCTCTATGGTTTGTTTCCTCTACAAATGGCCCTAGGCACAGACTATGGAAAAGCACATTCCTTGAGAGGGGTTGCCAATCTTCTTAGAAATAACGAGTTTCCGAAATACCAGCAAATATTTTTTCACCCAATCTTGATGATACTTGGTGGTAATGATCGGTACACAAATCCCACTTGACTCACCAAATTTTGTTCTTCTAGGTTGAAGCGTTCGTTTACAGTAGCAGTTTATATTTTTAGGTTTCCCTCTGTTCTCTCCTATATAGATAGATGAATTTGGAAATCTAAATCCAACATGGTTTGTAGTAGCTCTTTGATACTTGACAAAATAAAGGAGTTCTCAGTTTTGTCTCTTTGTTTTATTTCCTCTTCAAGTAGCCCTAGGCACAGACTGTGGAAAAGCACTTTCATTGTGAGGGGTTGCCAAGCTTCTAAGAAATAACGAGTTTTAGAAATACCAGCAAATATTTTTTCACCCAACCTTTATGATACCTGGTGGTAATGATCGGTACACAAATCCCACTTGACTCAACAAATTTTGTTCTTCTAGGTTGAAGCGTTCGTTTAGAGTAGCAGTTTATATTTTTAGGTTTCCCTGTGTTCTCTCCTATATAGATAGCTGAATTTGGAACTCTAAATCCAACATGGTTTGTAGTAGATCTTTGAAATTTGACAAAATAAAGGAGGTCTCCGTTTTGTCTCTAAGATTTGTTTCCTCTTTAAGTAGCCCTAAGCAGAGACTGTGGAAAAGCACTTTCATTGAAAGGGGTTGCCAAGCTTCCAAGAAATTAGGAGTTTCCGAAATACCAGCAAATATTTTTTAACCCAATCTTGATGATACTTGGTGGTAATGACAAGTACTCAAATCCCACTTGGCTCACCCAATTTTGTTCCTCTAGGTTGAAGCGTTCGTTTACAGTAGCAGTTTTTATTTTTGGTTTCACTCTGTTCTCTCCTATATAGTTAGATGAATTTGGAACTCTAAATCCAAAATGGTTTGTAGTAGCTGTTTGAAACTTGACAAAAAAAAAAAGTTCTCAGTTTTGTCTCTATGGTTTGTTCCTCTTCAAGTAGCCGTATAAACAGACTGTGGAAAAACACTTTCATTGAGAGGGGTGGCCAAGCTTCTACGAAATAACTAGTTTCCGAAACACAAGCAAATATTTTTTCACCCAATCTTGATGATACTTGGTGGTAATGATAAGTCCACAAATCGCACTTTGCTCAACAAATTTTGTTCTTCTAGGTTTAAGCGTTCGTCTACAGTAGCAGTTTTTATATTTAGGTTTCACTCTGTTCTGTCTTATATAGATAGATGAATTTGGAACTCTAAATCCAACATGGTTTGTAGTAGCTCTTTGAAACTTGACCAAATAAAGGAGTTCTCAGTTTTGTCTCTATGATTTCTTTCCTCTTCAAGTAGCCCTAAGCAGAGACTGTGGAAAAGCACTTTCATTGAAAGGGGTTGCCAAGCTTCCAAGAAATTATGAGTTTCCGAAATACCAGCAAATACTTTTTCATCCAATCTTGATGATAAGTGGTGGTAATGACAACTACACAAATCCCACTTGGCTCACCAAATTTTGTTCTTCTCGGTTGAAGAATTCGTTTACAGTAGCAGTTTTTATTTTTTGGTTTCACTTTGTTCTCTCCTATATAGATAGATGAATTTGGAAATCTAAATCCAACATGGTTTGTAGTAGCTCCTTGAAACTTGACAAAATAAAGGAGTTCTCACTTTTGTCTCAATGGTTTGTTTCCTCTTCAAGTAGCCCTAGGCACAGACTGTGGAAAAGCACTTTCATTGAGAGGGTTTGCAAGCTTCTAAGAAATAATGAGTTTCCGAATTACCAGGAAATATTTTTTCACCCAATCTTTATGATACTTGGTTTTAATAATCAGTACAGCAAACCCACTTGGCTCACCAAATTTTGTTTTTCTAGGTTGAAGCGTTCGTCTACAGTAGCAGTTTTTATATTTAGGTTTCACTCTGTTCTGTCTTATATAGATAGATGAATTTGGAACTCTAAATCCAACATGGTTTCTAGTAGCTCTTTGAAACTTGACCAAATAAAGGAGTTCTCAGTTTTGTCTCTATGATTTCTTTCCTCTTCAAGTAGCCGTAAGGAGAGACTGTGGAAAAGCACTTTCATTGAAAGGGGTAGCCAAGCTTCCAAGAAATTACGAGTTTCCAAATACCAGCAAATACTTTTTCACCCAATCTTGATGGTGCTTGGTGGTACTGATCGGTACAGAAATCCCACTTGACTCACCAAATTTTGTTCTTCTAGTTTGAAGCGTTCGTTTAAAGTAGCAGTTTATATTTTTAGGTTTCCCTCTGTTCTCTCCTGTATAGATAGCTGAATTTGGAACTCTAAATCCAACATCGTTTTTACTAGCTCTTTGAAACTTGACTAAAAAGTAGTTCTCAGTTTTGTCTCTATAATTTCTTTCCTCTTCAAGTAGCCCTAAGCAGAGACTGTGAAAAAGCACTTTCATTGAAAGAGGTTGCCAAGCTTCCAAGAAATTATGAGTTTCCGAAATACCAGCAAATACTTTTTCATCCAATCTTGATGATAAGTGGTGGTAATGACAACTACACAAATCCCACTTGGCTCACCAAATTTTGTTCTTCTCGGTTGAAGCATTCGTTTACAGTAGCAGTTTTTATTTTTCGGATTCACTTTGTTCTCTCCTATATAGATAGATGAATTTGGAACTCTAAATCCAACATGGTTGGTAGTAGCTCCTTGAAACTTGACAACATAAAGGAGTTCTCAGTTTTGTCTCTATGGTTTGTTTCCTCTTCAAGTAGCCCTAGGCACAGACTGTGGAAAAGCACTTTCATTGAAAGGGGTTGCCAAGCTTCGAAGAAATAATGAGTTTCCGAAATACCAGCAAATATTTTTTCACCCAATCTTGATGGTGCTTGGTGGTACTGATCGGTACAGAAATCCCACTTGACTCACCAAATTTTGTTCTTCTAGTTTGAAGCGTTCGTTTAAAGTAGCAGTTTATATTTTTAGGTTTCCCTCTGTTCTCTCCTGTATAGATAGCTGAATTTGGAACTCTAAATCCAACATGGTTTTTACTAGCTCTTTGAAACTTGACTAAAAAGTAGTTCTCAGTTTTGTCTCTATAATTTCTTTCCTCTTCAAGTAGCCCTAAGCAGAGACTGTGAAAAAGCACTTTCATTGAAAGAGGTTGCCAAGCTTCCAAGAAATTATGAGTTTCCGAAATACCAGCAAATACTTTTTCATCCAATCTTGATGATAAGTGGTGGTAATGACAACTACACAAATCCCACTTGGCTCACCAAATTTTGTTCTTCTCGGTTGAAGAATTCGTTTACAGTAGCAGTTTTTAATTTTCGGTTTCACTTTGTTCTCTCCTATATAGATAGATGAATTTGGAAATCTAAATCCAACATGGTTTGTAGTAGCTTCTTGAAACTTGACAAAATAAAGGAGTTCTCACTTTTGTCTCAATGGTTTGTTTCCTCTTCAAGTAGCCCTAGGCACAGACTGTGGAAAAGCACTTTCATTGAGAGGGTTTGCAAGCTTCTAAGAAATAATGAGTTTCCGAATTACCAGGAAATATTTTTTCACCCAATCTTTATGATACTTGGTTTTAATAATCAGTACAGCAAACACACTTGGCTCACCAAATTTTGTTTTTCTAGGTTGAAGCGTTCGTCTACAGTAGCAGTTTTTATATTTAGGTTTCACTCTGTTCTCTTCTATATAGATACATGAATTTGGAACTCTAAATCCAACATGGTTTGTAGTAGCTCGTTGAAACTTTACAAAATAAAGGAGTTCTCAGTTTTGTCTCTATGGTTTGTTTCCTCTTCAAGTAGCCGTAGGCACAGATGTGGAAAAGCACATTCAATGAAAGAGGTTGCCAAGCTTCCAAGAAATAACGAGTTTCCAAAATACCAGCAAATATTTTTTCACCCAAACTTTATGATACCTGGTGGTAATGATCGGTACACAAATCCAACTTGACTCAACAAATTTTGTTCTTCTAGGTTGAAGCGTTCGTTTAGAGTAGCAGTTTATATTTTTAGGTTTCCCTCTGTTCTCTCCTATATAGATAGCTGAATTTGGAACTCTAAATCCAACATGGTTTGTAGTAGATCTTTGAAACTTGACAAAATATAGGAGGTCTCCGTTTTGTCTCTATGCTTTGTTTCCTCTTCAAGTAGCCCTAAGCAGAGACTGTGGAAAAGCACTTTCACTAAAAGGGGTTGCCAAGCTTTCAAGAAATTACGAGTTACTGAAATTCCAGCAAATATTTTTTCACCCAATCTTGATGATACTTGGTGGTAATGACAAGTACACCAATCCCACTTGGCTCACC
Source organism: Callospermophilus lateralis (assembly GCF_048772815.1). Classification (NCBI taxonomy): domain Eukaryota; kingdom Metazoa; phylum Chordata; class Mammalia; order Rodentia; family Sciuridae; genus Callospermophilus; species Callospermophilus lateralis. Next base: position 14,426 of record NW_027513449.1, read on the forward strand.
AAATTTTGTTCTTCTAGGTTTAAGCGTTCGTCTACAGTAGCAGTTTTTATATTTAGGTTTCTCTCTGCTCTCTCTTATATAGATAGATGAATTTGGAACTCTAAGTCCAATATGGTTTGTACTAGCTCTTTGAAACTTGACAAAATAAAGGAGTTCTCAGTATTGTCTCTATGGTTTGTTTCCTCTTCAAGTAGCCCTATGCGCATACTGTGGAAAGGCACTTTCTTTGAAAGGGGTTGCCAAGCTTCGAAGAAATAACGAGTTTCCAGTAGCAGTTTATATTTTTAGGTGTCCCTCTGTTCTCTCCTACATAGATAGATGAATTTGGAACTCTAAATCCATCATGGTTTGTATTACCTCTTTGAAACATGACAAAATAAAGGAGTTCTCTGTTTTGTCCGTATGGTTTGTTTCCTCTTCAAGTAGCCCTAAGCACAGACTGTGGAAAAGCACTTTCATTGAGATGGGTTGCCAAGCTTCCAAGAAATAACGAGTTTCCGAAATACCAGCAATATTTTTTCACCCAATCCTGATGATACTTGGGGGTAATGATCAGTACACCAATCCCACTGGGCTCACCAAATTTTGTTCTTCTAGGTTGAAGCGTTCATCTACATTAGTAGTTTTTATATTTAGGTTTCACTCTGTTTTCTTCTATATAGTTAGATGAATTTGGAAATCTAAATCCAACATGGTTTGTAGTAGCTCTTTGAAACTTGACAAAATAAACAAGTTCTCAGTTTTGTGTCTATGATTTGATTCCTCTTCAAGTAGCCCTAAGCAGAGACTGTGGAAAAGCACTTTTATTGAAAGGGGTTGCCAAGCTTCCAAGAAATTACGAGTTTCCGAAATACCAGCAAATATTTTTTCACCCAATCTTGACGATACGTGTTGGTAATGACAAGTACACAAATCCCACTTGGCTCACCAAATTTTGTTCTTCTAGGTTGAAGCGTTCCTTTACAGAAGCAGTTTTTATTTTTAGGTTTCACTCTGTTCTCTCCTATATAGATAGATGAATTTGGAAATCTAAATCCAACATGGTTTGTATTACCTCTTTGAAACATGACAAAATAAAGGAGTTCTCTGTTTTGTCCGTATGGTTTGTTTCCTCTTCAAGTAGCCCTAGGCACAGACTGTGGAAAAGCACTTTCATTGAGATGGGTTGCCAAGCTTCTAAGAAATAACGAGTTTCCGAAATACCAGCAAATATTTTTTCACCCAATCTCGATGATACTTGGTGGTAATGATCATTACACAAATCTTACTTCAATAACCAATTGTGTTCTTCTAGGTTGAAGCGTTCGTTTACAGTAGCAGTTTATATTTTTAGGTGTCCCTCTGTTCTCTCATATATAGATAGATGAATTTGGAACTCTAAATCCAGCATGGTTTGTAGTAGCGCTTTGAAACTTGACAAAAAAAGTAGTTATCAGTTTTGTCTCTATGATTTGTTTCCTCTTCAATTAGCCCTAAGCAGAGACTGTGGAAAAGCACTTTCATTGAAAGGATTTGCCAAGCTTCCAAGAAATTACGAGTTTCCGAAATACCAGCAAATACTTTGTAACCCAATCTTGACGATACGTGTTGGTAATGACAAGTACACAAATCCCACTTGGCTCACCAAATTTTGTTCTTCTAGGTTGAAGCGTTCCTTTACAGAAGCAGTTTTTATTTTTAGGTTTCATTCTGTTCTCTCCTATATAGATAGATGAATTTGGAACTCTAAATCCAACATGGTTTGTAGTAGCTCTTTGAAACTTCATAAAATAAAGGAGTTCTCAGTTTTGTCTCTATGGTTTGTTTCCTCTTCAAGTAGCCCTAGGCACAGACTGTGGAAAATCACCTCCATTGAGAGGGTATCCCAGGCTTCTAAGAAATAACGAGTTTCCGAAATACCAGCAAATATTTTTTCACACAATCTTGATGATACTTGGGGGTAATGATCAGCACACCAATCCCACTTGGGTCACCAAATTTTGTTCTTCCAGTTTGAAGCGTTAGTCTCACAGTAGCAGTTTTTATATTTACGTTTCACTCTGTTCTCTTCTACATAGATAGATGAATTTGGAACTCTAAATCCAACATGGTTTGTAGTAGCTCTTTGAAACTTGAGAAAATAAAGGAGTTCTCAGTTTTGTCTCTAAGGTTTGTTTCCTCCTCAAGCAACCCTAGGCACAGACTTTGGAAAAGCACTTTCATTGAAAGGGGTTGCCAAGCTTCTAAGTAATAACGAGTTTCCAAAATACCAGCATATATTTTTTCACCCAATCTTGATGATACTTGGTGGTAATGATCAGTACACAAATCCCACTTGACTCACCCGATTTTGTTCATTTAGGTTGAAGCGTTCGTTGACAGTAGCAGTTTATATTTTTAGGTGTCCCTCTGTTCTCTCCTATATAGATAGATGAATTTGGAACTCTAAATTCAACTTCGTTTGTAGTTGCTCTTTGAAACTTGACAACATAAAGGAGTTCTCAGTTTTGTCTCTATGATTTGTTTCCTCTTCAAGTAGCCCTAAGCAGAGACTGTGGAAAAGCACTTTCATTGAAAGGGTTTGCCAACCTTCCAAGATATTTATAGTTTTCGAAATACCAGCAAATATTTTTTCACCCAATCTTGATGATACTTGGTGGTAATAACAAGTACACAAATCCCTCTTGGATCACCAAATTTTGTTCTTCTAGGTTGAAGCATTCGTTTACAGTAGCAGTTTTTATATTTAGGTTTCCCTCTGTTCTCTCCTATATAGATAGATGAATTTGGAACTCTAAATCCAACATGGTTTGTAGTAGCTCTTTGAAACTTGACAAAAGAAAAAAGTTCTCAGTTTTGTCTCTATGGTTTGTTTCCTCTTCAAATAGACCTAGGCACAGACTGGGGAAAAGTACTTTCATTGAGAGGGGTTGCCAAGCTTCTAAGAAATAACGAGTATCCAAAATACCAGCAAATATTTTTTCACCCAATCTTGATGATACTTGGTGGTAAGGACAAGTACACAAATCCCACTTGGCTCACCAAATTTTTGTCTTCTAGGTTGAAGCGTTCCTTTACAGTAGCAGTTTATATTTTTAGGTTTCCTTCTGCTCTCTCCTATATAGATAGCTGAATTTGGAACTCTAAATCCAACATGGTTTGTAGTAGCTCTTTGAAACATGACAAAATAAAGGAGTTCGCAGTTTTGTCTCTATGATTTGTTTCTTCTTTAAATAGCCCTAAGCAGAGACTGTGGAAAAGCACTTTCATTGAAAGGGTTTGCCAAGCTCCCAAGAAATTACGGGTTGCCGAAATACCAGCAAATATTTTTTCACCCAATCTTGATGATACTCGGTGGTAATGACAAGTACACAAATCCCAGTTGGCTCACCAAATTTTGCTCTTCTAGGTTGAAGCGTTTGTTTACAGTAGCAGTTTTTATTTTTAGGTTTCCCTCTGTTCTCTCCTATATAGATAGATGAATTTGGAACTCTAAATCCAACATGGTTTGTAGTAGCTCTTTGAAACTTGACAAAAGAAAAAAGTTCTCAGTTTTGTCTCTATGGTTTGTTTCCTCTTCAAATAGCCCTAGGCACAGACTGGGCAAAAGCACATTCATTGAGAGGGGTTGCCAAGCTTCTAAGAAATAACGAGTTTCCGAAATACCAGCAAATATTTTTTCACCCAATCTTGATGATACCTGGTCCTAATGATCAGTACACAAATCACACTTGGCTCACCAAATTTTGTTCTTCTAGGTTGAAGCGTTCGTTTACAGTAGCAGTTTTTATTTTTAGGTTTCGCTCTGTTCGCTCCTATATAGATAGATGAATTTGGAACTCTAAATCCAACATGGTTTGTAGTAGCTCTTTGAAACTTGACAAAATAAAGGAGTTCTCAGTTTTGTCTCTATGATTTGTTTCTTCTTCTAGTAGCCCTAAGCAGAAACTGGGGAAAAGCACTTTCATTGAAAGGGTTTGCCAAGCTCCCAAAAAATTACGGGTTGCCGAAATACCGGCAAATATTTTTTCACCCAATCTTGATGATACTTGGTGGTAATTACAAATACACAAATCCCACTTGGCTCACCAAATTTTTCTCTTCGAGTTTGAAGCGTTCGTTTACAAGTGCAGTTTTTATTTTTAGGTGTCCCTCTGTTCTCAACAATATAGATAGATGAATTTGGAACTCTAAATCCAACATGGTTTGTAGTAACTGTTTGAAACTTGAAAAAATAAAAATGTTTTCAGTGTTGTCTCTATGGTTTGTTTCCTCTTCAAGTAGCCCTAAGCAGAGACTGTGGAAAAGCACTTTCATTAAAAGGGGTTGCCAAGCTTCCAAGAAATTACGATTTTGGAAATACCAGCAAATATTTTTTCACCCAATCTTGATGATACTTGGTGGTAATGATACGTACACAAATCCCACTTGGCTCACCAAATTTTGTTCTTCTAGGTTGAAGCGTTCCTTTACAGTAGCTGTTTTTATTTTTAGGTTACACTCTGTTCTCTCCTAGATATATAGATGAATTTAAAACACTAAATTCAACATGGTTTGTAGTAGCTCTTTGAAACTTGACAAAATAAAGGAGTTCTCAGTTTTGTCTCTATGGTTTGTTTCCTCTTCAACTAGCCCTAGGGTCAGACTGTGGAAAAGCACTTTCATTGAGAGGGGTTGCCAAGCTTCTAAGAAATTAAGAGTTTCCGAAATACCAGCAAATATTTTTTCACCCAATCTTCATGATACTTGGTGGTAATGATCAGTACACAAATTCCACTTGACTCACCAAATTTGGTTCTTCTACGTTGAAGCGTTCGTTTACAGTAGCAGTTTATATTTTTAGGTCTCCCGCTGTTCTCTCCTATATAGATAGATGAATTTGGAACTCTAAATCCAACATGGTTTGTAGTAGCTCTTTGAAACTTGAGAAAATAAAGGAGTTCTCAGTTTTGTCTCTATGATTTGTTTCCTCCTCAAGTATCCCTAAGCAGAGACTGTGGAAAAGCACTTTCATTGAAAGGGGTTGCCAATCTTCCAAGAAATTACAAGTTTCCGAAATATCAGCAAACAGTTTCTCACCCAATCTTGATGATACTTGGTGTTAATGACAAGTACACAAATCCCACTTGGCTCACCAAAGTTTTTTCTTCGAGGTTGAAGCGTTCGTTGACAGTAGCAGCTTTTATTTTTAGGTTTCACTCAGTTCTCTCCTATATAGATAGATGAATTTGGAACTCTAAATCCAACATGGTTTGGAGTACCTCTTTGAAACTTCATAAAATAAAGGAGTTCTCAGTTTTGTCTCTATGTTTTGTTTCCTCTTCAAGTAGCCTTAGGCACAGACTGTGGAAAAGCACTTTCATTGAGAGGGGTTGCCAAGCTTCTAAGAAATAACGAGTTTTAGAAATACCAGCAAATATTTTTTCACCCAGTCTTGATGATACGTGGTTGTAATGATCAGTACACAAATCCCACTTGGCTCACCAAATTGTGTTCTTCTTGGTTGAAGAGTTCGTTTAAAGTAGCAGTTTATATTTTTAGATTTCCCTCCGTTCTCTCCTATATAGATAGATGAATTTGGAACTCTAAATCCAACATGGTTTGTAGTAGCTCTTTGAAACTTGACAAATAAAGGAGTTCTTTGTTTTGTCTTTATGATTTGTTTCCTCTTCAAGTAGCCCTAAGCAGAGACTTTGGAAAAGCACTTTCATTGAAAGGGTTTGCAAAGCTCCCAAGAAATTACGGGTTTTTCGAAATACCAGCATATATTTTTTCACCCAATCTTGATGATACTTCGTGGTAATGACAAGTACAAAAATCCCACTTGGCTCACCAAATGTTGCTCTTCTAGGTTGAAGCGTTCGTTTACAGTAGCAGTTTTTATTTTTAGGTTTCCCACTGTTCTCTCCTATATAGATAGATGAATTTGGAACTCTAAATCCAACATGGTTTGTAGTAGCTCTTTGAAACTTGACAAAATAAAGGAGTTCTCAGTTTTGTCTCTATGGTTTGTTTACTCTTCAATTAGCCCTAGACACAGACTGTGGAAAAGCACTTTCATTGAAAGGGTTTGCCACGCTTCCAAGAAATTACGGGTTTCCGAAATACCATCAAATATTTTTTCACCCAATCTTGATGATCCGTGGTGGTAATGATCAGTACACAAATGCCACTTGGCTCACTAAATTGTGTTCTTCAAGTATGAAGCATTCATTTACAGTAGCAGTTTTTATTTTTAGGTTTCACTCTATTCTCTCCCATATAGATAGATGAAATTGGAACTCTAAATCCAACATGGTTTGTAGTAGCTCTTTGAAACTTGACAAAATAATGGAGTTCTCAGTTGTGTCTCTATGGTTTGTTTCCTCTTTATGCCCCCTAAGCAGAAACTGGGGAAAAGCACTTTCATTGAAAAGGTTTGCCAAGCTCCCAAAAAATTATGGGTTTTCGAAATACCAGCAAATATTTTTTCACCCAATCTTGATGATACTTGGTGGTAATTACAAATACACAAGTCCCACTTGGCTCCCCAAATTTTGCTCTTCTAGGTTGAAGCGTTCGTTTACCGGAGCAGTTTTTATTTTTAGGTTTCCCTCTGTTCTCTCCTATATAGATAGATGAATTTTCAACTCTAAATGCAACATGGTTTGTAGTAGCTCTTTGAAACTTGACAAAATAAAGGCGTTCTCAGTTTTGTCTCTATGGTTTGTTTCCTCTTCAAGTAGCCCTAGGCACAGACTGTGGAAAAGCACTTTCATTGAGAGGGGTTGCCAAGCTTCTAAGAAATTACGAGTGTCCGAAATACCAGCAAATATTTTTTCACCCAATCTTGATGATACTTGGTGGTAATGATTGGTACACAAATCCCACTTGACTCAACAAATTTTGTTCTTCTAGGTTGAAGCGTTCGTTTACAGTAGCAGTTTTTATTTTTAGGTTTCACTTTGTTCTCTCCTATGTAGAAAGATGAATTTGGAACTCTAAATCCAACATGGTTTGTAGTAGCTCTTTGAAACTTGACAAAATAAAGGAGTTCTCAGTATTGTCTCCATGGTTTGTTTCCTCTTCAAGTAGCCCTAGGCACAGACTGTGGAAAAGCACTTTGATTGAAAGAGGTTGCCAAGCTTCCAAGAAATAACGCGTTTCCTAAATACTAGCAAATATTTTTTCACCCAATTTGGATGATACTTGGTGGTAATGATCGGTACACAAATCCCACTTGACTCACCAAATTTTGTTCTTCTAGGTTGAAGCGTTCGTTTACAGTAGCAGTTTATATTTTTAGGTTTCCCTCTGTTCTTTCCTATATAGATAGATGAATTTGGATCTCTAAATCCAACCTGGTTTGTTGTATCTCTTTGAAACTTGACAACATAAAGGAGTTCTCAGTTTTGTCACTATGGTTTCCTTCCTCTTCAAGTAGTCCTAAGCAGAGACTGTGGAAAAGCACTTTCACTGAAAGGGGATGCCAAGCTTACAAGAAATTACGAGTTTCCAAAGTACCAGCAAATACTTTTTCACCCAATTTTTATGATAAGTGGTGGTAATGACAAGTACACAAATCCCACTTGGCTCACCAAATTTTGTTCTTCTCGGTTGAAGCGTTCGTTTACACTAGCAGTATTTATTTTTAGGTTTCACTTTGTTCTCTCCTATATAGATAGATGAATTTGGAAATCTAAATACAACATGGTTTGTAGTCGCTCTTTGATACTTGACAAAATAAAGGAGTTCTCAGTTTTATCTCAATGGTTTGTTTCCTCTTCAAGTAGCCCTAAGCAGAGACAGTGGAAAAGCAGTTTCATTGAAAGGGGTTGCCAAGCTTCGAAGAAATAATGAGTTTCCGAAATACCAGCAAATATTTTTTCACCCAATCTTGATGATACTTGGTGGTAATGATCGGTACAGAAATCCCACAAGACTCACCAAATTTTGTTCTTCTAGTTTGAAGTGTTCGTTTACAGTAGCAGTTTATATTTTTAGGTTTCCCTCTGTTCTCTCCTATATAGATAGCTGAATTTGGAACTCCAAATCCAACATGGTTTGTAATAGCTCTTTGAAACTTCACAAAAAATGTAGTTCTCAGTTTTGTCTCTATGATTTGCTTCCTCTTCAAGTAGCCCTAAGCAGAGACTGTGGAAAAGCACTTTCATTTAAAGGGGTTGCCAAGCTTTCAAGAAATTACGAGTTTCCGAAATACAGGCAAATATTTTTTCACCCAAACTTGATGATACATGGTGGTAATGATCGGTACACAAATCCCAGTTGACTCAACAAATTTTGTTCTTCTAGGTTGAAGCGTTCGTTTACATTAGCAGTTTATATTTTTTGGTTTGCTCTGTTCTCCCCTATATAGATAGATGAATTTAAAACTCTAAATCCAACATGGTTTGTAGTAGCTCTTTGAAACTTGAGAAAATAAAGGAGTTCTCAGTTTTTTCTCTATGATTTGTTTCCTCTTCAAGTAGCCCTAAGCAGAGACTGTGGAAAGCACTTTCATTTCAAGTGGTTGCCAATCTTCCAAGAAATTACGAGTTTCCGAAATCCAGGCAAATATTTTTCACCCAAACTTGATGATACGTGGTGGTAATGACAAGTACACAAATGCCACTTGGCTCACCAAATTGTGTTCTTCTAGGTTGAAGCGTTAGTTTTCAGTAGCAGTTTTTATTTTTAGGTTTCACATTGTTCTCTCCTATATAGATATATGAATTTGGAACTCTAAATCCAACATGCTTTGTAGTAGCTCTTTGAAACGTGAGAAAATAAAGGCGTTCTCAGTTTTTTCTCTATGGTTTGTTTCCTCTTCAATTAGCCCTAGGCACAGACTGTGGAAAAGCACTTTCATTGAAAGGGGTTGATAAGCTTCCAAGAAATAACGAGTTTCCGAAATACCAGCAAATATTTTTTCACCCAAACTTGATGTTACATGGTGGTAATGATCGGTACACAAATCCCACTTGACTCAACAAATTTTGTTCTTCTAGGTTGAAGCGCTCGTTTACATTAGCATTTTTTATTTTTAGGTTTCCCTCTGTTCTCTCCTATATAGATAGATGAATTTGGAACTCTAAATACAATATGATTTGTAGTAGCTCTTTGAAACTTGACAAAATAAAGGAGTTCTCAGTTTGGTCTCTATGGTTTGTTTCCTCTTCAATTAGCCCTAGGCACAGACTGTGGAAAAGCACTTTCATTGAAAGGGGTTGCCAAGCTTCCAAGAAATAACGAGTTTCCGAAATACCAGCAAATATTTTTTCAACCAAACTTGATGTTACATGGTGGTAATGATCGGTACACAAATCCCACTTGACTCAACAAATTTTGTTCTTCTAGGTTGAAGCTTTCGTCTACAGTAGCAGTTTTTATATTTAGGTTTTTCTCTGTTCTCTCCTATATAGATAGATGAATTTGGAACTCTAAATCCAGCATGGTTTGTAGTAGCTCTTTGAAACTTGACAAAATAAGGAGTTCTCAGTTTTGTCTCTATGATTTGTTTCCTCTTCAAGTAGCCCTAGGCACAGACTGTGGAAAAGCACTTTCATTGAGAGGGGTTGCCAAGCTTCTAAGAAATACCAGAAAATATTTTTCACCCAATCTTGATGATACTTAGTGGTATGATCAGTACACAAATCCCACTTGGCTCACCAAATTTTGTTCTTCTCGGTTGAAGCGTTCGTTTACACTAGGAGTATTTATTTTTAGGTTCCACTTTGTTCTCTCCTATGTAGAGAGATGAATTTGGAACTCTAAGTCCAACATGGTTTGTAGTAGCTCTTTGAAACTTGACAAAATAAAGGAGTTCTCATTATTGTCTCTATGGTTTGTTTCCTCTTCAAGTATCCCTAGGCACAGACTGTGGAAAAGCACTTTCATTGAAAGGGGTTGCCAAGCTTCCAAGAAATAACGCGTTTCCTAAATACCAGCAAATATTTTTTCACCCTATCTGGATGATACTTGGTGGTAATGATCTGTACACAAATCCCACTTGACTCACCAAATTTTGTTCTTCTAGTTTGAAGCGTTCGTTTACAGTAGCAGTTTATATTTTTAGGTTTCCCTCTGTTCTCTCCTGTATAGATAGCTAAATTTGGAACCCTAATCCAACATGGTTTGTACTAGCTCTTTGAAACTTGAAATAAAAAAGTAGTTCTCAGTTTTGTCTCTATGATTTGTTTCCTCTTCACGTAGCCCTAAGCAGAGACTGTGGAAAAGCACTTTCATTGAAAGGGGTTGCCAAGCTTCCAAGAAATAATGAGTTTCCGAAATACCAGCAAATACTTTTTCACCCAATCTTGATGATACTTGGTGGTAATGACAAGTACATAAATCCCACTTGACTCACCAATTTTTTTTCTTCTAGGTGGAAGCGTTCGTTTACAGTAGCAGTTTATATTTTTAGGTTTCCCTCTGTTCTCCCTTATATAGTTAGATGAATTTTTAACTCTAAATCCAACATTGTTTTTAGTAGCTCTTTGAAACTTGACAAAATAAAGGCGTTCTCAGTTTTGTCTCTATGTTTTGTTTCCTCTTCAAGTAGCCCTAGGCACAGACTGTGAAAAGCACTTTCATTGAGAGAGGTTGCCAAGCTTCTAAGAAATTACGAGTGTCCGAAATACCAGCAAATATTTTTTCACCCAATCTTGATGATAATTGGTGTTAATGACAAGTTCACAAATCCCACTTGGCTCACCAAATTTTGTTCTTCTAGGTTGAAGCGTTCGTTTACAGTAGCAGTTTTTATTTTTAGGTTTCACTTTGTTCTCTCCTATGTAGAAAGATGAATTTGGAACTCTAAATCCAACATGGTTTGTAGTAGCTCTTTGAAACTTGACAAAATAAAGGAGTTCTCAGTATTGTCTCCATGGTTTGTTTCCTCTTCAAGTAGCCCTACGCAGAGACTGTGGAAAAGCACTTTCTTTGAAAGGAGTTGCCAAGCTTCCAAGAAATTACGAGTTTCCGAAATACCAGCAAATATTTTTTCACCCAATCTTGATGATACGTGGTGGTAATGACAAGTACAGAAATCCCACTTGGCTCACCAAATTTTGTTCTTCTAGGATGAAGCGTTCTTTAACAGTAGCAGTTTTTATTTTTAGGTTTCATTCTGTTCTCTCTTATATAGATCGAAAAATTTGGAACTCTAAATCCAACATGGTTTGTAGTAGCTCTTTGAAACTTGACAAATAAATTAGTTCTCAGTTTTGTCTATATGGTTTGTATCCTCTTCAAGTAGCCCTAGGCACAGACTGTGGAAAAGCATTTTTAATTAAGAGGGGTTGCCAAGCTTCTAAGAAATAACCAGTTTCCAAAACCAGCAAATATTTTTTCACCCAATCTTGATGATACTTGGTGGTAATGATCAGTACAAGAATCCCATTTGGCTCACCAAATTATGTTCTTCTAGGTTGAAGCGTTCGTTTACAGTAGCAGTTTTTAATTTTAGGTTTCACTCTGTTCTCTCCTATATACATAGAAGAATTTGGAAATCTAAATCCAACATGGTTTGTAGTAGCTCTTCGAAACTTGATGAAATAAAGTTGTTCTCAGTTTTGTCTCTATGGTTTGTTTCCTCTTCAAGTTGCCCTAGGCACAGACTTGGAAAAGCACTTTCATTGACAGAGGTTGCCAAGCTTCTAAAAAAGCGAGTTTCCGAAATACCAGCAAAAATTTTTTCACCCAATCTGCATGATACTTGGTGGTAATGATCAGTCCACAAATCCCACTTGGCTCACCAAATTTTGTTCTTCTAGGTTTAAGCGTTCGTCTACAGTAGCAGTTTTTATATTTAGGTTTCACTCTGTTCTCTCTTATATAGATAAATGAATTTGGAACTCTATATCCAACATGGTTTGTAGTAGTTCTTTGAAACTTGACAAAATAAAGGAGATCTCAGTTTTGTCTCTATGGTTTGTTTCCTCTTCAAGTAGCCCTAGGTACAGATTGTGAAAAAGCATTTTCATTGAGAGGGGTTGCCAAGCTTCTAAGAAATAACGAGTTTCCAAAATACCAGCAAATATTTTTTCACCCAATCTTGATGATACTTGGTGGTAATGATCAGTACACAAATCCCACTTGGCCACCAAATTTTGTTTATCTAGGTTTAAGAGTTCGTCTACAGTAGCAGTTTTTATATTAAGGTTGCCCTCTGTTCTCTCCTATATAGATAGATGAATTTGGAACTCTAAATCCAACATGGTTTGTAGTAGCTCTTTGAAACTTGACAAAATAAAGGAGTTCTCAGTTTTATCTCTATGGTTTGTTTCCTCTTCAAGTTGCCCTAGGCACAGACTTGGAAAAGCACTTTCATTGACAGGGCTTGCCAAGCTTCTAAAAAAGCGAGTTTCCGAAATACCAGCAAAAATTTTTTCACCCAATCTGCATGATACTTGGTGGTAATGATCAGTCCACAAATCCCACTTGGCTCACCAAATTTTGTTCTTCTATGTTTAGGCGTTCGTCTACATTAGCAGTCTTTAAATTTAGGTTTCACTCTGCCCTCTCTTATATAGATAGATGAATTTGGAACTCTAAATCCAACATGGTTTGTAGTAGCTCTTTGAAACTAAACAAAATAAAGGAGTTCTCAGTTTTGTCTCTATGGTTTTTTTCCTCTTCAAGTAGCCCAAGGCACAGATTGTGGAAAAGCATTTTCATTGAGAGGTTGCCAAGTTTCTAAGAAATAACGAGTTTCCAAAAAACCCGCAAATATTTTTTCACCGAATCTTGGTGATACTTGGGGCTAGTGATCAGTACACAAACCTACTTGGCCCACCAAATTTTGTTCTTCTAGGTTGAAGCGTTCCTCTACAGTAGCAGTTTTTATATGTAGGTTTCTCTCTGTTCTCTCTTATATAGATAGATTAATTTGTAACTCTAAATCCAACATGGTTTGTAGTAGATCTTTGAAACTTGAAAAAATAATGGAGTTCTCAGATTTGTCTCTATGATTTGTTTCCTCTTCAAGTAGCCCTAAGAAGAGAATGTGGAAAAGCACTTTCATTGAAAGGGGTTGCAAAGCTTCCAAGAAATTACGAGTTTCCGAAATACCAGCAAATATTTTTTCACCCAATCTTGATGATACTTGGTGGTAATGACAAGTACACAAATCCCACTTGGCTCACCAAAGTTTGTTCTTCTAGGTTGAAGCCTTCGTTTACAGTAGCAGTTTTTATTTTTAGGTTTCACTCTGTTCTCTCGTATATAGATAGATGAATTGGGAACTCTAAATCCAACATGGTTTGTAGTAGCTCTTTGAAACTTGACAAAATAAAGGAGTTCTCAGTTTTGTCTATATGGTTTGTTTCCTCTTCACGTAGCCCTAGGCACAGACTGTGGAAAAGCACTTTCATTGAGAGGGGTTGCCAAGCTTCTACGAAATAACGAGTTTCCGAAATACCAGCAAATATTTTTTCACCCAATCTTGATGATATTTGGTGGTAATGATAAGTCCACAAATCTCACTTGGCTCACCAAATTTTGTTCTTCTAGGTTTAAGCGTTCATCTATAGTAGAATATTTTATATTTAGGTTTCACTATGTTCTCTTCTATATAGATAGATGAATTTGGAACTCTAAATCCAACATGGTTTGTTGTATCTCTTTGAAACTTGACAACATAAAGGAGTTCTCAGTTTTGTCACTATGGTTTGTTTTCTCTTCAAGTAGCCCTAAGCAGAGACTGTGGAAAAGCACTTTCACTGAAAGGGGATGCCAAGCTTCCAAGAAATTACGAGTTTCCAAAATACCAGCAAATACTTTTTCACCCAATCTTATGATAAGTGGTGGTAATGACAAGTACACAAATCCCACTTGGCTCACTAAATTTTGTTCTTCTCGGTTGAAGCGTTCGTTTACACTAGCAGTATTTATTTTTAGGTTTCACTTTGTTGTCTCCTATATAGATAGATGAATTTGGAAATCTAAATACAACATGGTTTGTAGTCGCTCTTTGATACTTGACAAAATAAAGGAGTTCTCTGTTTTGTCTCAATGGTTTGTTTCCTCTTCAAGTAGCCCTAAGCAGAGACAGTGGAAAAGCAGTTTCATTGAAAGGGGTTGCCAAGCTTCGAAGAATAATGAGTTTCCGAAATACCAGCAAATATTTTTTCACCCAATCTTGATGATACTTGGTGGTAATGATCGGTACAGAAATCCCACTTGACTCACCAAATTTTGTTCTTCTAGTTTGAAGGGTTCGTTTACAGTAGCAGTTCATATTTTTAGGTTTCCCTCTGTTCTCTCCTATATATATAGCTGAATTTGGAACTCCAAATCCAACATGGTTTGTAATAGCTCTTTGAAACTTTACAAAAAATGTAGTTCTCAGTTTTGTCTCTATGATTTGCTTCCTCTTCAAGTAGCTCTAAACAGAGACTGTGGAAAAGCACTTTCATTTAAAGGGGTTGCCAAGCTTTCAAGAAATTACGAGTTTCCGAAATACAAGCAAATATTTTTTCACCCAAACTTGATGATACATGGTGGTAATGATCGGTACTCAAATCCCACTTGACTCAAGAAATTTTGTTCTTCTAGGTTGAAGCGTTCGTTTACATTAGCAGTATTTATTTTTAGGTTTCACTTTGTTCTCTCCGATATAGATATATGAATTTGGAACTCTAAATCCAACATGCTTTGTAGTAGCTCTTTGAAACTTGAGAAAATAAAGGCGTTCTCAGTTTTGTCTCTATGGTTTGTTTCCTCTTCAAGTAGCCTAGGCACAGACTGTGGAAAAGCACTTTCATTGAAAGGGGTTGCCAACCTTCCAAGAAATAACGCGTTTCCTAAATACCAGCAAATATTTTTTCACCCAATCTGGATGATACTTTGTGGTAATGATCGGAACACAATGCCACTTGGCTCACCAAATTGTGTTCTTCTAGGTTGAAGCATTCGTTTTCAGTAGCAGTTTTATTTTTAGGTTTCACTTTGTTCTCTCCTATATAGATATATGAATTTGGAACTCTAAATTCAACATGCTTTGTAGTAGCTCTTTGAAACTTGAGAAAATAAAGGCGTTCTCAGTTTTGTCTCTATGGTTTGTTTCCTCTTCAAATAGCCCTATGCACAGACTGTGGAAAAGCACTTTCATTGAAAGGGGTTGCCAAGCTTCCAAGAAATAACGAGTTTCCGAAATACCAGCAAATATTTTCTCACCCAAACTTGATGTTACATGGTGGTAATGATCGGTACACAAATCCCACTTGACTCACCAAATTTTGTTCTTCTAGGTTGAAGCGTTCGTCTACAGTAGCAGTTTTTATATTTAGGTTTTTCTCTGTTCTCTCCTATATAGATAGATGAATTTGGAACTCTAAATCCAGCATGGTTTGTAGTAGCTCTTTGAAACTTGACAAAATAAAGGAGTTCTCAGTTTTGTCTCTATGATTTGTTTCCTCTTCAAGTAGCCCTAGGCACAGACTGTGGAAAAGCACTTTCATTGAGAGGGTTTGCCAAGCTTCTAAGAAATAACGAATTTCCGAAATACCAGAAAATATTTTTTCACCCAATCTTGATGATACTTAGTGGTATGATCAGTACACAAATCCCACTTGGCTCACCAAATTGTGTTCTTCTACGTTGAAGCGTTCGTTTAAACTAGCAGTATTTATTTTTAGGTTTCACTTTGTTCTCTCCTATGTAGAGAGATGAATTTGGAACTCTAAATCCAACATGGTTTGTAGTAGCTCTTTGAAACTTGACAAAATAAAGGAGTTCTCAGTATTGTCTCTATGGTTTGTTTCCTCTTCAAGTAGCCCTAGGCACAGACTGTGGAAAAGCACTTTCATTGAAAGGGGTTGCCAAGCTTCCAAGAAATAACGCGTTTCCTAAATACCAGCAAATATTTTTTCACCAATCTGGATGATACTTTGTGGTAATGATCGGTACACAAATCCCACTTGACTCAACAAATTTTGTTCTTCTAGGTTGAAGTGTTCGTTTACAGTAGCAGTTTATATTTTTAGGTTTCCCTCTGTTCTTTCCTATATAGATAGATGAATTTGGAACTCTAAATCCAACATGGTTTGTTGTATCTTTTTGAAACTTGACAACATAAAGGAGTTCTCAGTTTTGTCACTATGGTTTGTTTCCTCTTCAAGTAGCCCTAAGCAGAGACTGTGGAAAAGCACTTTCCCTGAAAGGGGATGCCAAGCTTCCACGAAATTACGAGTTTCCAAAATACCAGCAAATACTTTTTCACCCAATCTTGATGATAAGTGGTGGTAATGACAAGTACACAAATCCCACTTGGCTCACCAAATTGGGGTTGGTTCTTCTCGGTTGAAGCGTTCGTTTACACTAGCAGTATTTATTTTTAGGTTTCACTTTGTTGTCTCCTATATAGATAGATGAATTTGGAAATCTAAATACAACATGGTTTGTAGTCGCTCTTTGATACTTGACAAAATAAAGGAGTTCTCAGTTTTGTCTCAATGGTTTGTTTCCTCTTCAAGTAGCCCTAAGCAGAGACAGTGGAAAAGCAGTTTCATTGAAAGGGGTTGCCAAGCTTCGAAGAAATAATGAGTATCCGAAATACCAGCAAATATTTTTTCACCCAATCTTGATGATACTTGGTGGTAATGATCGGTACAGAAATCCCACTTGACTCACCAAATTTTGTTCTTCTAGTTTGAAGCGTTCGTTTACAGTAGCAGTTTATATATTTAGGTTTCCCTCTGTTCTCTCCTATATAGATAGCTGAATTTGGAACTCCAAATCCAACATGGTTTGTAATAGCTCTTTGAAACTTTACAAAAAATGTAGTTCTCAGTTTTGTCTCTATGATTTGCTTCCTCTTCAAGTAGCCCTAAGCAGAGACTGTGGAAAAGCACTTTCATTTAAAGGGGTTGCCAAGCTTTCAAGAAATTACGAGTTTCCGAAATACAGGCAAATATTTTTTCACCCAAACTTGATGATACATGGTGGTAATGATCGGTACACAAATCCCACTTGACTCAACAAATTTTGTTCTTCTAGGTTGAAGCGTTCGTTTATATCAGCAGTTTATATTTTTAGGTTTCCCTCTGTTCTCCTCTATATAGATAGATGAACTTAAAACTCTAAATCCAACATGCTTTGTAGTAGCTCTTTGAAACTTGAGAAAAAAAAGGAGTTCTCAGTTTTTTTTCTATGATTTGTTTCCTCTTCAATTAGCCCTAAGCAGAGACTGTGGAAAAGCACTTTCATTTAAAGGGGTTGCCAAGCTTCCAAGAAATTACGAGTTTCCGAAATCCAGGCAAATATTTTTTCACCCAAACTTGATGATACGTGGTGGTAATGACAAGTACACAAATGCCACTTGGCTCACCAAATTGTGTTCTTCTAGGTTGAAGCGTTCGTTTTCAGTAGCAGTTTTCATTTTTATTTTTAAATTTATTCTCTCCTATATAGATATATGAATTTGGAACTCGAAATCCAATATGCTTTGTAGTAGCTCTTTGAAACTTGAGAAAATAAAGGAGTTCTCAGTTTTGTCTCTATGGTTTGTTTCCTCTTCAAATAGCCCTAGGCACAGACTGTGGAAAAGCACTTTCATTGAAAGGGGTTGCCAAGCTTCCAAGAAATAACGAGTTTCCGAAATACCAGCAAATATTTTTTCACCCAAACTTGATGTTACATGGTGGTAATGATTGGTACACAAATCCCACTTGACTCACCAAATTTTGTTCTTCTAGGTTGAAGCTTTCGTCTAGAGTAGCAGTTTTTATATTCAGGTTTTTCTCTGTTCTCTCCTATATAGATAGATGAATTTGGAACTCTAAATCCAGCATGGTTTGTAGTAGCTCTTTGAAACTTGACAAAATAAAGGAGTTCCAAGTTTTGTCTCTATGATTTGTTTCCTCATCAAGTAGCCCTAGGCACAGACTGTGGAAAAGCACTTTCATTGAGAGGGTTTGCCAAGCTCCTAAGAAATAACGAATTTCCGAAATACCAGAAAATATTTTTTCACCCAATCTTCATGATACTTAGTGGTATGATCAGTACACAAATCCCACTTGGCTCACCAAATTTTGTTCTTCTCGGTTGAAGCGTTCGTTTACACTAGCAGTATTTATTTTTAGGTTTCACTTTGTTCTCTCCTATTTAGAGAGATGAATTTGGAACTCTAAATCCAACATGGTTTGTAGTAGCTCTTTGAAACTTGACAAAATAAAGGAGTTCTCAGTATTTTCTCTATGGTTTGTTTCCTCTTCAAGTAGCCCTAGGCACAGACTGTGGAAAAGCACTTTCATTGAAAGGGGTTGCCAAGCTTCCAAGAAATAACGCGTTTCCTAAATACCAGCAAATATTTTTTCACCCAATCTGCATGATACTTTGTGGTAGTGATCAGTACACAAATCCCATTTGACTCAACAAATTTTGTTCTTTTCGGTTGAAGCGTTCGTTTAAACTAGCAGTATTTATTTTTAGGTTTCACTTTGTTCTCTCCTATGTAGAGAGATGAATTTGGAACTCTAAATCCAACATGGTTTGTAGTAGCTCTTTGAAACTTCACAAAATAAAGGAGTTCTCAGTATTTTCTCTATGGTTTGTTTCCTCTTCAAGTAGCCCTAGGCACAGACTGTGGAAAAGCACTTTCATTGAAAGGGGTTGCCAAGCTTCCAAGAAATAACGCGTTTCCTAAATACCAGCAAATATTTTTTCACCCAATCTGCATGATACTTTGTGGTAGTGATCAGTACACAAATCCCATTTGACTCAACAAATTTTGTTCTTCTAGGTTGAAGCGTTCGTTTACAGTAGCAGTTTATATTTTTAGGTTTCCCTCTGTTCTTTCCTATATAGATAGATGAATTTGGAACTCTAAATCCAACATGGTTTGTTGTATCTCTTTGAAACTTGACAACATAAAGGAGTTCTCAGTTTTGTCACTATGGTTTGTTTTCTCTTCAAGTAGCCCTAAGCAGAGACTGTGGAAAAGCACTTTCACTGAAAGGGGATGCCAAGCTTCCAAGAAATTACGAGTTTCCAAAATACCAGCAAATACTTTTTCACCCAATCTTGATGATAAGTGGTGGTAATGACAAGTACACAAATCCCACATGGCTCACTAAATTTTGTTCTTCTCGGTTGAAGCGTTCGTTTACACTAGCAGTATTTATTTTTAGGTTTCACTTTGTTGTCTCCTATATAGATAGATGAATTTGGAAATCTAAATACAACATGGTTTGTAGTCGCTCTTTGATACTTGACAAAATAAAGGAGTTCTCTGTTTTGTCTCAATGGTTTGTTTCCTCTTCAAGTAGCCCTAAGCAGAGACAGTGGAAAAGCAGTTTCATTGAAAGGGGTTGCCAAGCTTCGAAGAAATAATGAGTTTCCGAAATACCAGCAAATATTTTTTCACCCAATCTTGATGATACTTGGTGGTAATGATCGGTACAGAAATCCCACTTGACTCACCAAATTTTGTTCTTCTAGTTTGAAGGGTTCGTTTACAGTAGCAGTTCATATTTTTAGGTTTCCCTCTGTTCTCTCCTATATAGATAGCTGAATTTGGAACTCCAAATCCAACATGGTTTGTAATAGCTCTTTGAAACTTTACAAAAAATGTAGTTCTCAGTTTTGTCTCTATGATTTGCTTCCTCTTCAAGTAGCTCTAAACAGAGACTGTGGAAAAGCACTTTCATTTAAAGGGGTTGCCAAGCTTTCAAGAAATTACGAGTTTCCGAAATACAAGCAAATATTTTTTCACCCAAACTTGATGATACATGGTGGTAATGATCGGTACTCAAATCCCACTTGACTCAAGAAATTTTGTTCTTCTAGGTTGAAGCGTTCGTTTACATTAGCAGTATTTATTTTTAGGTTTCACTTTGTTCTCTCCGATATAGATATATGAATTTGGAACTCTAAATCCAACATGCTTTGTAGTAGCTCTTTGAAACTTGAGAAAATAAAGGCGTTCTCAGTTTTGTCTCTATGGTTTGTTTCCTCTTCAAGTAGCCCTAGGCACAGACTGTGGAAAAGCACTTTCATTGAAAGGGGTTGCCAACCTTCCAAGAAATAACGCGTTTCCTAAATACCAGCAAATATTTTTTCACCCAATCTGGATGATACTTTGTGGTAATGATCGGAACACAAATGCCACTTGGCTCACCAAATTGTGTTCTTCTAGGTTGAAGCATTCGTTTTCAGTAGCAGTTTTTATTTTTAGGTTTCACTTTGTTCTCTCCTATATAGATATATGAATTTGGAACTCTAAATTCAACATGCTTTGTAGTAGCTCTTTGAAACTTGAGAAAATAAAGGCGTTCTCAGTTTTGTCTCTATGGTTTGTTTCCTCTTCAAATAGCCCTAGGCACAGACTGTGGAAAAGCACTTTCATTGAAAGGGGTTGCCAAGCTTCCAAGAAATAACGAGTTTCCGAAATACCAGCAAATATTTTCTCACCCAAACTTGATGTTACATGGTGGTAATGATCGGTACACAAATCCCACTTGACTCACCAAATTTTGTTCTTCTAGGTTGAAGCGTTCGTCTACAGTAGCAGTTTTTATATTTAGGTTTTTCTCTGTTCTCTCCTATATAGATAGATGAATTTGGAACTCTAAATCCAGCATGGTTTGTAGTAGCTCTTTGAAACTTGAGAAAATAAAGGAGTTCTCAGTTTTGTCTCTATGGTTTGTTTCCTCTTCAAATAGCCCTAGGCACAGACTGTGGAAAAGCACTTTCATTGAAAGGGGTTGCCAAGCTTCCAAGAAATAACGAGTTTCCGAAATACCAGCAAATATTTTTTCACCCAAACTTGATGTTACATGGTGGTAATGATTGGTACACAAATCCCACTTGACTCACCAAATTTTGTTCTTCTAGGTTGAAGCTTTCGTCTAGAGTAGCAGTTTTTATATTCAGGTTTTTCTCTGTTCTCTCCTATATAGATAGATGAATTTGGAACTCTAAATCCAGCATGGTTTGTAGTAGCTCTTTGAAACTTGACAAAATAAAGGAGTTCCAAGTTTTGTCTCTATGATTTGTTTCCTCATCAAGTAGCCCTAGGCACAGACTGTGGAAAAGCACTTTCATTGAGAGGGTTTGCCAAGCTCCTAAGAAATAACGAATTTCCGAAATACCAGAAAATATTTTTTCACCCAATCTTCATGATACTTAGTGGTATGATCAGTACACAAATCCCACTTGGCTCACCAAATTTTGTTCTTCTCGGTTGAAGCGTTCGTTTACACTAGCAGTATTTATTTTTAGGTTTCACTTTGTTCTCTCCTATTTAGAGAGATGAATTTGGAACTCTAAATCCAACATGGTTTGTAGTAGCTCTTTGAAACTTGACAAAATAAAGGAGTTCTCAGTATTTTCTCTATGGTTTGTTTCCTCTTCAAGTAGCCCTAGGCACAGACTGTGGAAAAGCACTTTCATTGAAAGGGGTTGCCAAGCTTCCAAGAAATAACGCGTTTCCTAAATACCAGCAAATATTTTTTCACCCAATCTGCATGATACTTTGTGGTAGTGATCAGTACACAAATCCCATTTGACTCAACAAATTTTGTTCTTTTCGGTTGAAGCGTTCGTTTAAACTAGCAGTATTTATTTTTAGGTTTCACTTTGTTCTCTCCTATGTAGAGAGATGAATTTGGAACTCTAAATCCAACATGGTTTGTAGTAGCTCTTTGAAACTTCACAAAATAAAGGAGTTCTCAGTATTTTCTCTATGGTTTGTTTCCTCTTCAAGTAGCCCTAGGCACAGACTGTGGAAAAGCACTTTCATTGAAAGGGGTTGCCAAGCTTCCAAGAAATAACGCGTTTCCTAAATACCAGCAAATATTTTTTCACCCAATCTGCATGATACTTTGTGGTAGTGATCAGTACACAAATCCCATTTGACTCAACAAATTTTGTTCTTCTAGGTTGAAGCGTTCGTTTACAGTAGCAGTTTATATTTTTAGGTTTCCCTCTGTTCTTTCCTATATAGATAGATGAATTTGGAACTCTAAATCCAACATGGTTTGTTGTATCTCTTTGAAACTTGACAACATAAAGGAGTTCTCAGTTTTGTCACTATGGTTTGTTTTCTCTTCAAGTAGCCCTAAGCAGAGACTGTGGAAAAGCACTTTCACTGAAAGGGGATGCCAAGCTTCCAAGAAATTACGAGTTTCCAAAATACCAGCAAATACTTTTTCACCCAATCTTGATGATAAGTGGTGGTAATGACAAGTACACAAATCCCACATGGCTCACTAAATTTTGTTCTTCTCGGTTGAAGCGTTCGTTTACACTAGCAGTATTTATTTTTAGGTTTCACTTTGTTGTCTCCTATATAGATAGATGAATTTGGAAATCTAAATACAACATGGTTTGTAGTCGCTCTTTGATACTTGACAAAATAAAGGAGTTCTCTGTTTTGTCTCAATGGTTTGTTTCCTCTTCAAGTAGCCCTAAGCAGAGACAGTGGAAAAGCAGTTTCATTGAAAGGGGTTGCCAAGCTTCGAAGAAATAATGAGTTTCCGAAATACCAGCAAATATTTTTTCACCCAATCTTGATGATACTTGGTGGTAATGATCGGTACAGAAATCCCACTTGACTCACCAAATTTTGTTCTTCTAGTTTGAAGGGTTCGTTTACAGTAGCAGTTCATATTTTTAGGTTTCCCTCTGTTCTCTCCTATATAGATAGCTGAATTTGGAACTCCAAATCCACACAGTGAAAAAATAAAAAAAATAAAAAAAAAAAAAAAAAAAAAAAACAAAAAAAAAAGAAAAAAAAAGAAAAAAAAAAAAAAAAGAAAGAAAAAAAAAAAAAAAAAAAAAAAAAAAAAAAAAAAGAAAAAAAAAAATCAAGAAATTACGAGTTTCCGAAATACAAGCAAATATTTTTTCACCCAAACTTGATGATACATGGTGGTAATGATCGGTACTCAAATCCCACTTGACTCAAGAAATTTTGTTCTTCTAGGTTGAAGCGTTCGTTTACATTAGCAGTATTTATTTTTAGGTTTCACTTTGTTCTCTCCGATATAGATATATGAATTTGGAACTCTAAATCCAACATGCTTTGTAGTAGCTCTTTGAAACTTGAGAAAATAAAGGCGTTCTCAGTTTTGTCTCTATGGTTTGTTTCCTCTTCAAGTAGCCCTAGGCACAGACTGTGGAAAAGCACTTTCATTGAAAGGGGTTGCCAACCTTCCAAGAAATAACGCGTTTCCTAAATACCAGCAAATATTTTTTCACCCAATCTGGATGATACTTTGTGGTAATGATCGGAACACAAATGCCACTTGGCTCACCAAATTGTGTTCTTCTAGGTTGAAGCATTCGTTTTCAGTAGCAGTTTTTATTTTTAGGTTTCACTTTGTTCTCTCCTATATAGATATATGAATTTGGAACTCTAAATTCAACATGCTTTGTAGTAGCTCTTTGAAACTTGAGAAAATAAAGGCGTTCTCAGTTTTGTCTCTATGGTTTGTTTCCTCTTCAAATAGCCCTAGGCACAGACTGTGGAAAAGCACTTTCATTGAAAGGGGTTGCCAAGCTTCCAAGAAATAACGAGTTTCCGAAATACCAGCAAATATTTTCTCACCCAAACTTGATGTTACATGGTGGTAATGATCGGTACACAAATCCCACTTGACTCACCAAATTTTGTTCTTCTAGGTTGAAGCGTTCGTCTACAGTAGCAGTTTTTATATTTAGGTTTTTCTCTGTTCTCTCCTATATAGATAGATGAATTTGGAACTCTAAATCCAGCATGGTTTGTAGTAGCTCTTTGAAACTTGACAAAATAAAGGAGTTCTCAGTTTTGTCTCTATGATTTGTTTCTTCTTCAAGTAGCCCTAGGCACAGACTGTGGAAAAGCACTTTCATTGAGAGGGTTTGCCAAGCTTCTAAGAAATAACGAATTTCCGAAATACCAGAAAATATTTTTTCACCCAATCTTGATGATACTTAGTGGTATGATCAGTACACAAATCCCACTTGGCTCACCAAATTGTGTTCTTCTACGTTGAAGCGTTCGTTTAAACTAGCAGTATTTATTTTTAGGTTTCACTTTGTTCTCTCCTATGTAGAGAGATGAATTTGGAACTCTAAATCCAACATGGTTTGTAGTAGCTCTTTGAAACTTGACAAAATAAAGGAGTTCTCAGTATTGTCTCTATGGTTTGTTTCCTCTTCAAGTAGCCCTAGGCACAGACTGTGGAAAAGCACTTTCATTGAAAGGGGTTGCCAAGCTTCCAAGAAATAACGCGTTTCCTAAATACCAGCAAATATTTTTTCACCCAATCTGGATGATACTTTGTGGTAATGATCGGTACACAAATCCCACTTGACTCAACAAATTTTGTTCTTCTAGGTTGAAGTGTTCGTTTACAGTAGCAGTTTATATTTTTAGGTTTCCCTCTGTTCTTTCCTATATAGATAGATGAATTTGGAACTCTAAATCCAACATGGTTTGTTGTATCTTTTTGAAACTTGACAACATAAAGGAGTTCTCAGTTTTGTCACTATGGTTTGTTTCCTCTTCAAGTAGCCCTAAGCAGAGACTGTGGAAAAGCACTTTCCCTGAAAGGGGATGCCAAGCTTCCACGAAATTACGAGTTTCCAAAATACCAGCAAATACTTTTTCACCCAATCTTGATGATAAGTGGTGGTAATGACAAGTACACAAATCCCACTTGGCTCACCAAATTTTGTTCTTCTCGGTTGAAGCGTTCGTTTGCAATAGCAGTATTTATTTTTAGGTTTCACTTTGTTCTCTCCTATATAGATAGATGAATTTGGAAATCTAAATACAACATGGTTTGTAGTCGCTCTTTGATACTTGACAAAATAAAGGAGTTCTCAGTTTTGTCTCAATGGTTTCTTTCCTCTTCAAGTAGCCCTAAGCAGAGACAGTGGAAAACCAGTTTCATTGAAAGGGGTTGCCAAGCTTCGAAGAAATAATGAGTTTCCGAAATACCAGCAAATATTTTTTCACCCAATCTTGATGATACTTGGTGGTAATGGTCGGTACAGAAATCCCACTTGACTCACCAAATTTTGTTCTTCTAGTTTGAAGCGTTCGTTTACAGTAGCAGTTTATATTTTTAGGTTTCCCTCTGTTCTCTCCTATATAGATAGCTGAATTTGGAACTCCAAATCCAACATGGTTTGTAATAGCTCTTTGAAACTTTACAAAAAATGTAGTTCTCTGTTTTGTCTCTATGATTTGCTTCCTCTTCAAGTAGCCATAAGCAGAGACTGTGGAAAAGCACTTTCATTTAAAGGGGTTGCCAAGCTTTCAAGATATTAAGAGTTTCCGAAATACAGGCAAATATTTTTTCACCCAAACTTGATGATACATGGTGGTAATGATCGGTACACAAATCCCACTTGACTCAACAAATTTTGTTCTTCTAGGTTGAAGCGTTCGTTTATATTAGCAGTTTATATTTTTAGGTTTCCCTCTGTTCTCCCCTATATAGATAGATGAACTTAAAACTCTAAATCCAACATGCTTTGTAGCAGCTCTTTGAAACTTGAGAAAATAAAGGAGATCTCAGTTTTTTCTCTATGATTTGTTTCCTCTTCAAGTTGCTCTAGGCACAGACTTGAAAAAGCACTTTCATTTAAAGGGGTTGCCAAGCTTCTAAAAAAGCGAGTTTCGGAAACACCAGCAAATATTTTTTCACCCAAACTTGATGATACGTGGTGGTAATGACAAGTACACAAATGCCACTTGGCTCAATAAATTGTGTTCTTCTACGTTGAAGCGTTCGTTTTCAGTAGCAGTTTTTATTTTTAGGTTTCACTCTGTTCTCTCCTATATAGATAGATGAATTTGGAACTCTAAATCCAACATGGTTTGTAGTAGCTCTTTGAAACTTCAAAAAATAAAGGAGATCTCAGTTTTGTCTCTATGGTTTGTTTCCTCTTCAAGTAGCCCTAGGTACAGATTGTGGAAAAGCATTTTCATTGAGAGGGGTTGCCAAGTTTCTAAGAAATAACGAGTTTCCGAAATAACAGCAAATATTTTTTCACCCAATCTTGATGATACTTGGTGGTAATGATCAGTACACAAATCCCACTTTGCCACCAAATTTTGTTTTTCTAGGTTTAAGAGTTCGTCTACAGTAGCAGTTTTTATATTAAGGTTGCCCTCTGTTCTCTCCTATATAGATAGATGAATTTGGAACTCTAAATCCAACATGGTTTGTAGTAGCTCTTTGAAACTTGACAAAATAAAGAGTTCTCAGTTTTATTTCTATGGTTTGTTTCCTATTCAAGGAGCCCTAGGCACAGACTGTGAAAAGCACTTTCATTGAGAGTGGTTGCCAAGCTTCTAAGAAATAAGGAGTTTCCAAAATACCAGCAAATATTTTCTCACCCAATCTTGATGATACTTGGTGGTAATGATCAGTCCACAAATCCCACTTGGCTCACCAAATTTTGTTCTTCTATGTTTAAGCGTTCGTCTACACTAGCAGTCTTTAAATTTAGGTTTCACTCTGCCCTCTCTTATATAGATAGATGAATTTGGAACTCTAAATCAAACATGGTTTGTAGTAGCTCTTTGAAACTAGACAAAATAAAGGAGTTCTCAGTTTTGTCCCTATCGTTTGTTTCCTCTTCAAGTAGCCCTAGGCACAGACTGTGGAAAAGCACTTTCATTGAAAGGGGTTGCCAAGCTTCCAAGAAATAACGAGTTTCCGAAATACCAGCAAATATTTTTTCACCCAATCTTGATGATACTTGGTGGTAATGACAAGTACGCAAATCCCACTTGGCTCACCTAATTTTGTTCTTCTAGGTTGAAGCGTTCGTTTTGAGTAGCAGTTTATATTTTTAGGTTTCCTCTGTGCTCTCCTATATAGATAGCTGAATTTGGAACTCTAAATCCAACTAGGTTTGTAGTAGCTCTTTGAAACTAGACAAAAAAAGTAGTTCTCAGTTTTGTCTCTATGATTTGTTTCCTCTTCAAGTAGCCCTAAGGAGAGACTGTGGAAAAGCACTTTCATTGAAAGGAGTTGCCAAGCTTCCAAGAAATTACGAGTTTACGAAATACCAGCAAATACTTTTTCACCCAATCTTGATGATACTTGGTGGTAATGATCAGTACACCAATAACACTTGGCTCACAAAGTTGTGTTCTTCTAGGTTTAAGCGTTCGTCTACAGTAGTAGTTTTTGTATTTAGGTTTTACTCTGTTCTCCCTTATATTGATAGATGAATTTGGAACTCTAAATCCAACATGGTTCGTACTAGCTCTTTGAAGCTTGACAAAATAAAGGAGTTCTCAGTATTGTCTCTATGGTTGGTTTCCGCTAAAAGTAGCCCTAGGCACAGTGTGGAGAAGCACTTTCATTGAAAGGGTTGCAAGCATCCAAGAAATAACGAGTTTCCGAAATACCAGCAATATTTTTTCACCCAATCTTGATGATACTAGGTGGTAATGATGGGTACACAAATCCCACTTGACTTCATCAAATTTTGTTGTTCTAGTTTGAAGCGTTCGTTTACAGTAGCAGTTTATATTTTTAGGTTTCCCTCTGTTCTCTCCTATATACATAGATGAATTTGGAACTCTAAATCCCACATGGGTTTGTAGTAGCTATTTGAAACTTGAAAAAATAAAGGAGTTCTCAGTTTTCTCTCTATGATTTGTTTTCTCTTCAAGTAGCCCTAAACAGAGACTGTGGAAAAGCACTTTCATTGAAAGGGTTTGCCAAGCTTCCAAGAAATTACAGTTTCTGAATACCAGAAATATTTTTTCACCCAATCTTGATGATACCTGGTCGTAATGACAGGTACACAAATCCCACATTGGCTCAAAAATTTTGTTCTTCTAGCTAGAAGAGTTCGTTTACAGTAGCAGTTTTTATTTTTAGGTATCCCTTTGTTCTCTCCTATAAGATAGATGAATTTAAAATTCTAATCCAACATCGTTGTAGTAGCTCTTTGAAACTTGACAAAATAAAGGAGTTCTCAGTTTTGTCTCTATGGTTTGTTTCCTCTTCAAGTAGCCCTAAGCAGAGACTGTGGAAAAGCACTTTCATTGAAAGGCTCTCCCAAGCTCCCAATAAATTACGGGTTTGAGAAATACCAGCAAATATTTTTTCACCCAATCTTGATGATACTTGGTGGTAATGACAAGTACACAAATCCCACATGGCTCACCAAATTTGCTCTTCTAGGTTGAAGCGGTCGTTTACAGTAGCAGTGTTATTTTTAGGTTTCCCTCTGTTCTCTCCTATATAGATAGATGAATTTGGAACTCTAAATCCAACATGGTTTGTAGTATCTCTTTTAAACTTGACAAAATAAAAAGTTCTCAGTTTTTTCTCCATGGTTTGTTTCCTCTTCAAATGGCCCTAGGCACATACTGGGGAAATGCACATTCATTGAGAGGGGTTGCCAAGCTTCTAAGAAATAACGAGTTTCCGAAATACCAGCAAATATTTTTTCACCCAATCTGGATGATACGTGGTGGTAATGATCAGTACACAAATGCCACTTGGCTCACCAAATTGTGCTCTTCTAGGTTGAAGCGTTCGTTTACAGTAGCAGTTTTTATTTTTAGGTTTCACTCTGTTCTCTCCCATATAGATAGATGAATTTGGAACTCTAAATCCAACATGGTTTGTAGTAGCTCTTTGAAACTTGACAAAATAAAGGAGTTCTCAGTTTTGTCTCTATGATTTGTTTCCTCTTCAAGTAGCCCTAAGCAGAGACTGTGGTAAAGCACTTTCATTGAAAGGGGTTGCCAAGCTTCCAAGAAATTACGAGTTTCCGAAATACCAGCAAGTATTTTTTCACCCAATCTTGATGATACTTGATTGTAATGACAAGTACACAAATCCCAATTGGCTCACCAAATTTTGTTCTTCTAGGTTGAAGCGTTCGTTTACAGTAGCAGTTTATATTTTTAGGTTTCCCTCTGTTCTCTCCTATATAGATAGATGAATTTGGAACTCTAAATCCAACATGGTTTGTAGTAGCTCTTTGAAACTTGACAAAATAGAAAAGTTCTCACTTTTGTCTCTATTGTTTGTTTCCTCTTCAAATAGCCCTAGGCACAGACTGGGGAAAAGCACATTCATTGAGTGGGGTTGCCAAGCTTCTAAGAAATAACGAGTTTCCGAAATAAAAGCAAATATTTTTTCACCTAATCTTGATGATACGTGGTGGTAATGATCAGTACACAAATCCCACTTGGCTCACCAAATTGTGTTCTTCTAGGTTGAAGCGTTCGTTTACAGTAGCAGTATTTATTTTTTGGTTTCACTCTGATCTTTTTTATATAGATATATGAATTTGGAACTCTAAATCCAACATAGATTATAGTAGCTCTTTGAAACTTGACAAAATGAAGAAGTTCTCAGTTTTGTCTCTATGTTTTGTTTCCTCTTCAAGTCGCCCTAGTCATAGACTGTGGAAAAGCACTTTCATTGAGAGGGGTTGCCAGGCTTCTAAGAAATAACGAGTTTCCGAAATACCAGCAAACAGTTTTTCACCCAATCTTGATGATACTAGGTGGTAATGACAAGTACACAAATCCCACTTGGCTCACCAAATTGTGTTCTTCTAGGTTGAAGTGTACGTTTACAGTAGCAGTTTTTATTTTTAGGTTTCACTTTGTTCTCTCCTATATAGATAGATGAATTTGGAACTCTAAATCCAACAAGGTTTGTAGTAGCTCTTTGAAACTTCACAAAAAAAGTAGTGCTCAGTTTTGTCTCTATGATTTGTTTCCTCTTCAAGTAGCCAAGGCAGCGACTGTGGAAAAGCATTTCCATTGAAAGGGGTTGCCAAGCTTCCAAGAAATTACGGGTTTTCGAAATACCAGCAAATATTTTTTCACCCAATCTTGATGATACCTTGTAGTAATGACAAGTACACAATTCCCAATTGGCTCACCAAATTGTGTTCTTCTAGGTTGAAGCGTTCGTTTACAGTAGGAGTTTTTATTTTTAGGTTTCACTCTGTTCTCTCCCATATAGATAGATGAATTTGGAACTCTAAATCCAACATGGTTTGTAGTAGCTCTTTGAAACTTGACAAAATAAAGGAGTTCTCAGTTTTGTCTCTATGATTTGTTTCCTCTTCAAGTAGCCCTAAGCAGAAACTGTGGAAAAGCACTTTCATTGAAAGCGGTTGCCAAGCTTCCAAGAAATTACGAGTTTCCGAAATACCAGCAAATATTTTTTCACCCAATCTTGATGATACCTTGTAGTAATGACAAGTACACAATTCCCAATTGGCTCACCAAATTTTGTTCTTCTAGGTTGAAGCGTTCGTTTACAGTAGCAGTTTATATTTTTAGGTTTCCCTCTGTTCTCTCCTATATAGATAGATGAATTTGGAACTCTAAATCCAACATGATTTGTAGTAGCTCTTTCAAACTTGACAAAATAGAAAAGTTCTCGGTTTTGTCTCTATTGTTTGTTTCCTCTTCAAATAGCCCTAGGCACAGACTGGGGAAAAGCACATTCATTGAGAGGGGTTGCCAAGCTTCTAAGAAATAACGAGTTTCCGAAATACCAGCAAATATTTTTTCACCCAATCTTGATGATACGTGGTGGTAATGATCAGTACACAAATCCCACTTGGCTCACCAAATTGTGTTCTTCTAGGTTGAAGCGTTCTTTTACAGTAGCAGTTTTTATTTTTAGGTTTCACTCTGATCTTTTTTATATAGATATATGAATTTGGACCCTAAATCCAACATGGATTGTAGTAGCTCTTTGAAACTTGACAAAATGAAGAAGTTCTCAGTTTTGTATCTATGTTTTGTTTCCTCTTCAAGTAGCCCTAAGCAGAGACTGTGGAAAAGCACTTTCATTGAAAGGGTTTGCCAACCTTCCAAGAAATTTAGAGTTTTCGAAATACCCGCAAATATTTTTTCACCCAATGTTGATGATACTAGGTGGTAATGACAAGTACACAAATCCCACTTGGCTCACCAAATTTTGTTCTTCTAGGTTGAAGCTTTCGTTTACAGTAGCAGTTTATATTTTAGGTTTCCCTCGGTTCTCTCCTATATAGATAGATGAATTTGGAACTCTAAATCCAACATGGTTTGTAGTAGCTCTTTGAAACTTGACAAAATAAAAGAGTTCTCAGTGTTGTCTCTATGACTTGTTTCCTCTTCAAGTAGCCCTAAGCAGAGACTGTGGAAAAGCACTTTCATTGAAAGGGTTTTGCCAATCAAAAAAAATTACGGGTTTCTGAAATACCAGCAAATATTTTTTCACCCAATCTTGATGATACTTTGTGGTAATTACAAGTACACAAATCCCACTTGGCTCACCAAATTTTGCTCTTCTAGGTTGAAGCATTCGTTTACAGTAGCAGTTTATATTTTTAGGTTTCACTCTGTTCTCTCCTATATAGATATATGAATTTGGAACTCTAAACCCAACATTGTTTGTAGTAGCTCTTTGAAACTTGACAAAATAAAAATGTTCTCAGTTTTGTCTCTATGGTTTGTTTCCTCTTCAAATAGCCCTAGGCACAGACTGGGCACAAGCACATTCATTGAGAGGGGTTGCCAAGCTTCTAAGAAACAACGAGTTTCTGAAATACCAGCAAATATTTTTTTCACGCAATCTTGATGATACGTGGTGGTAATGATCAGTACAAAAATCCCACTTGGCTCACCAAATTGTGTTCTTCTAGGTTGAAGCGTTCGTTTACAGTAGCAGTTTTTATTTTTAGGTTTCACTCTGTTCTCTCCTATATTGATAGATGAATTTGGAACTCTAAATCCAACATGGTTTGTAGTAGCTCTTTGAAACTTGACAAAATAAAAGAGTTCTCAGTTTTGTCTCTATGGATTGTTTCCTCTTCAAGTAGCCCTAGGCACAATCTGTGGAAAAGCACTTTCATTCAGAGGGGTTGCCAAGCTTCTAAAAAACAACGAGTTTCTGAAATACCAGCAAATATTTTTTTCACGCAATCTTGATGATACGTGGTGGTAATGATCAGTACAAAAATCCTACTTGGCTCACCAAATTGTGTTCTTCTAGGTTGAAGCGTTAGTTTACAGTAGCAGTTTATATTTTTCGGTATCCCTCTGTTCTCTCCTATATAGATAGATGAATTTGGAACTCTAAATCCAACATGGTTTGTAGTAGCTCTTTGAAACTTGACAAAATAAAGGAGTTCTCAGTTTTGTCTCTATGATTTGTTTCCTCCTCAAGTATCCCTAAGCAGAGACTGTGGAAAATCACTTTCATTGAAAGGGGTTGCCAAGCTTCCAAGAAATTAAGAGTTTCCGAAATACCAGCAAACAGTTTTTCACACAATCTTGATGATACTTGGTGTTAATGACAAGTACACAAATCCCACTTGGCTCACCAAATTGTGTTCTTCTAGGTTGAAGTGTACGTTTACAATAGCAGTTTTTATTTTTAGGTTTCACTTTGTTCTCTCCTATATAGATAGATGAATTTGGAACTCTAAATCCAACATGGTTAGTAGTAGGTCTTTGAAACTTGACAAAATAAAGGAGTTCTCAGTTTTGTCTCTATGATTTGTTTTCTCTTCAAGTAGCCCAGGCAGAGACTGTGGAAAAGCACTTCCATTGAAAGGGGTTGCCAAGCTTCCAAGAAATTACGGGTTTCCGAAATACCAGAAAATATTTTTTCCCCCAATCTTGATGATACTTGGTGGTAATGACAAGTACACAAATCCCACTTGGCTCACCAAATTTTGTTCTTCTAGTTTGAAGCGTTCGTTTACAGTAGCGGTTTATATTTTTAGGTTTCCCTCTGTTCTCTCCTGTATAGATAGATGAATTTGGAACTCTAAATCCAACATGGTTTGTAGTAGCTCTTTGAAACTTGACAAAATAAAGGAGTTCTCAGTTTTGTCTCTATGATTTGTTTCCTCTTCAAGTAGCTCTAAGCAGAGACTGTGGAAAAGCACTTTCATTGAAAGGGTTTGCAAAACTCCCAAGAAATTACGAGTTTCCGAAATACCAGCATACATTTTTTCAAACAATCTTGATGATACTTGGTGGTAATGACAAGTACACAAATCCCACTTGGCTCACCAAATTTTGTTTTTCTAGGTTGAAGCGTTCGTTTACAGTAGCAGTGTTTATATTTAGGTTTCCCTCTGTTCTCTCCTATATAGATAGATGAATTTGGAACTCTAAATCCAACATGGTTTGTAGTAGCTCTTTGAAACTTGACAAAATAAAGGAGTACTCAGTTTTTTCTCTATGATTTGTTTCCTCTTCAAGTAGCCATATTCATAGACTGTGGAAAAGCACTTTCATTGAGAGGGGTTGCCAGGCTTCTAAGAAATAATGAGTTTCCGAAATACCAGCAAATATTTTTTCACCCAATCTTGATGATACTTGGTGGTAATGATCGGTACACAAATCCCACTTGACTCACCAAATTTTGTTCTTCTAGATTGAAGCGTTCTTTTACAGTAGCAGTTTATATTTTTAGGTTTCCCTCTGTTCTCTCCTATATAGATAGATGAATTTGGAACTCTAAATCCAACATGGTTTGTAGTAGCCTCTTTGAAACTTGACAAACTAAAGGAGTTCTCAGTTTTGTCTCTATGGATTGTTTCCTCTTCAAGTAGCCCTCGCCACAGACTGTGGAAAAGCACTTTCATTGAGAGGGGTTGCCAAGCTTCTAAGAAATAACGAGTTTTAGAAACACCAGCAAATATTTTTTCACCCAATCTTGATGATACGGGGTGGTAATGATCAGTACACAAATCCCACGTGGCTCACCAAATTGTGTTCTAGGTTGAAGCGTTCGTTTACAGTAGCAGTTTTTATTTTTAGGTTTCACTCTGTTCTTTTTTATATAGAAAAATGAATTTGGAACTCTAAATCCAACATGGATTGTAGTAGCTCTTTGAAACTTGACAAAATGAAGAAGTTCTCAGTTTTGTCTCTATGTTTTGTTTTCTCTTCAAGTAGCCCTAGTCATAGACTGTGGAAAAGCACGTTGATTGACAGGGGTTGCCAGGCTTCTAAGAAATAACGATTTTCCGAAATACCAGCAAATATTTTTTCACACAATCTTCATGATACTTGGTGTTAATGACAAGTACACAAATCCCACTTGGCTCACCAAATTTTGTTCTTCTAGGTCGAAGCGTTCGTTTACAGTAGCAGTTTATATTTTTAGGTTTCCCTCTGTTCTCTCCTATATAGATAGATGAATTTGGAACTCTAAATCCAACATGGTTTGTAGTAGCTCTTTGAAACTTGACAAAATAAAGGAGTTCTCAGTTTTGTCTCTATGATTTGTTTCCTCTTCAAGTAGCTCTAAGCAGAGACTGTGGAAAAGCACTTTCATTGAAAGGGTTTGCAAAACTCCCAAGAAATTACGAGTTTCCGAAATACCAGGATACATTTTTTCAAACAATCTTGATGATACTTGGTGGTAATGACAAGTACACAATTCCCAATTTGCTCACCAAATTTTGTTCTTCTAGGTTGAAGCATTCGTTTACAGTAGCAGTTTATATTTTTAGGTTTCCCTCTGTTCTCTCCTATATAGATAGATGAATTTGGAACTCTAAATCCAACATTTTTTGTAGTAGCTCTTTCAAACTTGACAAAATAGAAAAGTTCTCGGTTTTGTCTCTATTGTTTGTTTCCTCTTCAAATAGCCCTAGGCACAGACTGGGGAAAAGCACATTCATTGAGAGGGGTTGCCAAGCTTCTAAGAAATAACGAGTTTCCGAAATACCAGCAAATATTTTTTCACCCAATCTTGATGATACTTGGTGGTAATGACAAGTACACAAATCTTACATGGCTCACCAAATTTTGCTCTTCTAGGTTGAAGCGGTCGTTTACAGTAGCAGTGTTTATTTTTAGGTTTCGATCTGTTCTCTCCTATATAGATAGATGAATTTGGAACTCTAAATCCAACATGGTTTGTAGTAGCTCTTTTAAACTTGACAAAATAAAAAAGTTCTCAGTTTTTTCTCTATGGTTTGTTTCCACTTCAAATGGCCCTAGGCACATACTGGGGAAATGCACATTCATTGAGAGGGGTTGCCAAGCTTCTAAGAAATAACGAGTTTCCGAAATACCAGCAAATATTTTTTCACCCAATCTGGATGATACGTGGTGGTAATGATCAGTACACAAATGCCACTTGGCTCACCAAATTGTGCTCTTCTAGGTTGAAGCGTTCGTTTACAGTAGCAGTTTTTATTTTTAGGTTTCACTCTGTTCTCTCCCATATAGATAGATGAATTTGGAACTCTAAATCCAACATGGTTTGTAGTAGCTCTTTGAAACTTGACAAAATAAAGGAGTTCTCAGTTTTGTATCTATGATTTGTTTCCTCTTCAAGTAGCCCTAAGCAGAGACTGTGGAAAAGCACTTTCATTGAAAGGGGTTGCCAAGCTTCCAAGAAATTACGAGTTCCAAAATACCAGCAAATATTTTTTCACCCAATCTTGATGATACTTGATTGTAATGACAAGTACACAAATTCCAATTGGCTCACCAAATTTTGTTCTTCTAGGTTGAAGCGTTCGTTTACAGTAGCAGTTTATATTTTTAGGTTTCCCTCTGTTCTCTCCTATATAGATAGATGAATTTGGAACTCTAAATCCAACATGGTTTGTAGTAGCTCTTTTAAACTTGACAAAATAAAAAAGTTCTCACTTTTGTCTCTATTGTTTGTTTCCTCTTCAAATAGCCCTAGGCACAGACTGGGGAAAAGCACATTCATTGAGTGGGGTTGCCAATCTTCTAAGAAATAACGAGTTTCCGAAATACCAGCAAATATTTTTTCACCCAATCTTGATGATACGTGGTGGTAATGATCAGTACACAAATCCCACTTGGCTCACCAAATTGTGTTCTTCTAGGTTGAAGCGTTCGTTTACAGTAGCAGTTTTTAATTTTTGGTTTCACTCTGATCTTTTTTATATAGATATATGAATTTGGAACTCAAAATCCAAAATGGATTATAGTAGCTCTTTGAAACTTGACAAAATGAAGAAGTTCTCAGTTTTGTCTCTATGTTTTGTTTCCTCTTCAAGTCGCCCTAGTCATAGACTGTGGAAAAGCACTTTCATTGAGAGGGGTTGCCAGGCTTCTAAGAAATAACGAGTTTCCGAAATACCAGCAAATATTTTTTCACCCAATCTTGATGATACTTGGTGGTAATGACAAGTACACAAATCCAACTTGGCTCACCAAATTTTGTTCTTCTAGGTTGAAGCGTTCATTTACAGTAGCGGTTTATATTTTAGGTTTCCCTCTGTTCTCTCCTATATAGATAGATGAATTTGGAACTCTAAATCCAACATGGTTTGTAGTAGCTCTTTGAAACTTGACAAAATAAAGGAGTTCTCAGTTTTGTCTCTATGGTTTGTTTCCTCTTCAAATAGCCCTAGGCACAGACTGGGCACAAGCACATTCATTGAGAGGGGTTGCCAAGCTTCTAAGAAACAACGAGTTTCTGAAAACCAGCAAATATTTTTTTCACGCAATCTTGATGTTACGTGGTGGTAATGATCAGTACAAAAATCCCACTTGGCTCACCAAATTGTGTTCTTCTAGGTTGAAGCGTTCGTTTACAGTAGCAGTTTTTATTTTTAGGTTTCACTCTGTTCTCTCCTATATAGATAGATGAATTTGGAACTCTAAATCCAACATGGTTTCTAGTAGCTCTTTGAAACTTGACAAAATAAAGGAGTTCTCAGTTTTGTCTCTATGGATTGTTTCCTCTTCAAGTAGCCCTAGGCCCAATCTGTTTAAAAGCACTTTCATTGGAAGGGGTTGCCAACTTCTAAGAAATAACGAGTTTCCGAAATACCAGCAAATATTTTTTCACCCAGTCTTGATGATACTTGGTGGTAATCATCGGTACACAAATCACACTTGACTCACCAAATTTTCTTTTTCTAGGTTGAAGCGTTAGTTTACAGTAGCAGTTTATATTTTTCGGTATCCCTCTGTTCTCTCCTATTTATATAGATGAATTTGGAACTCTAAATCCAACATGGTTTGTAGTAGCTCTTTGAAACTTGACAAAATAAAGGAGTTCTCAGTTTTGTCTCTATGACTTGTTTCCTCCTCAAGAATCCCTAAGCAGAGACTGTGGAAAAGCACTTTCATTGAAAGGGGTTGCAAAGCTTCCAAGAAATTAGGAGTTTCCGAAATACCAGCAAACAGTTTTTCACCCAATCTTGATGATACTTGGTGTTAATGACAAGTACACAAATCCCACTTGGCTCACCAAATTGTCTTCTTCTAGGTTGAAGTGTACGTTTACAGTAGCAGTTTTTATTTTTAGGTTTCACTTTGTTCTCTCCTATATAGATAGATGAATTTGGAACTCTAAATCCAACAAGGTTTGTATTAGCTCTTTGAAACTTCACAAAAAAAGTAGTGCTCAGTTTTGTCTCTATGATTTGTTTCCTCTTCAAGTAGCCCAGGCAGCGACTGTGGAAAAGCATTTCCATTGAAAGGGGTTGCCAAGCTTCCAAGAAATTACGGGTTTTCGAAATACCAGCAAATATTTTTTCACCCAATCTTGATGATACTTGGTGGTAATGACAAGTACACAAATCCCACTTGGCTCACCAAATTTTTTCTTCTATGTTGAATCGTTCGTTTACAGTAGCAGTTTTTATTTTTAGGTTTCACTCTGTTCTCTCCTATATAGATAGATGAATTTGGAACTCTAAATCCAACATGGTTAGTAGTAGCTCTTTGAAACTTGACAAAATAAAGGAGTTCTCAGTTTTGTCTCTATGATTTGTTTTCTCTCCAAGTAGCCCAGGCAGAGACTGTGGAAAAGCACTTCCATTGAAAGGGGTTGCCAATCTTCCAAGAAATTACGGGTTTCCGAAATACCAGAAAATATTTTTTCCCCAAATATGATGATACTTGGTGGTAATGACAAGTACACAAATCCCACTTGGCTCACCAAATTTTGTTCTTCTAGGTGGAAGCGTTCGTTTACAGTAGCAGTTTTTATTTTTACTTTTCACTCTGTTCTCTCCTATATAGATAGATGAATTTGGAACTCTAAATCCAACATGGTTTGTAGTAGCTCTTTTAAACCTGACAAAATAAAAAGTCCTCAGTTTTTTCTTAATGGTTTGTTTCCTCTTCAAATGGCCCTAGGTACAGACTGGGGAAAAGCACATTCATTGAGAGGGGATGCCAAGCTTCTAAGAAATAACGAGTTTCCGAAATATCAGCAAACATTTTTTCACCCAATCTGCATGATACGTGGTGGTAATGATCAGTACACAAATGCCACTTGGCTCACCAAATTGTGCTCTTCTAGGTTGAAGCGTTCGTTTACAGTAGCAGTTTTTATTTTTAGGTTTCACTCTGTTCTCTCCCATATAGATAGATGAATTTGGAACTCTAAATCCAACATGGTTTGTAGTAGCTCTTTGAATCTTGACAAAATAAAGGAGTTCTCAGTTTTGTCTCTATGATTTGTTTCCTCTTCAAGTAGCCCTAAGCAGAAACTGTGGAAAAGCACTTTCATTGAAAGCGGTTGCCAAGCTTCCAAGAAATTACGAGTTTCCGAAATACCAGCAAATATTTTTTCACCCAATCTTGATGATACCTTGTAGTAATGACAAGTACACAATTCCCAATTGGCTCACCAAATTTTGTTCTTCTAGGTTGAAGCGTTCGTTTACAGTAGCAGTTTATATTTTTAGGTTTCCCTCTGTTCTCTCCTATATAGATAGATGAATTTGGAACTCTAAATCCAACATTTTTTGTAGTAGCTCTTTCAAACTTGACAAAATAGAAAAGTTCTCGGTTTTGTCTCTATTGTTTGTTTCCTCTTCAAATAGCCCTAGGCACAGACTGGGGAAAAGCACATTCATTGAGAGGGGTTGCCAAGCTTCTAAGAAATAACGAGTTTCCGAAATACCAGCAAATATTTTTTCACCCAATCTTGATGATACTTGGTGGTAATGACAAGTACACAAATCTTACATGGCTCACCAAATTTTGCTCTTCTAGGTTGAAGCGGTCGTTTACAGTAGCAGTGTTTATTTTTAGGTTTCGATCTGTTCTCTCCTATATAGATAGATGAATTTGGAACTCTAAATCCAACATGGTTTGTAGTAGCTCTTTTAAATTTGACAAAATAAAAAAGTTCTCAGTTTTTTCTCTATGGTTTGTTTCCACTTCAAATGGCCCTAGGCACATACTGGGGAAATGCACATTCATTGAGAGGGGTTGCCAAGCTTCTAAGAAATAACGAGTTTCCGAAATACCAGCAAATATTTTTTCACCCAATCTGGATGATACGTGGTGGTAATGATCAGTACACAAATGCCACTTGGCTCACCAAATTGTGCTCTTCTAGGTTGAAGCGTTCGTTTACAGTAGCAGTTTTTATTTTTAGGTTTCACTCTGTTCTCTCCCATATAGATAGATGAATTTGGAACTCTAAATCCAACATGGTTTGTAGTAGCTCTTTGAAACTTGACAAAATAAAGGAGTTCTCAGTTTTGTATCTATGATTTGTTTCCTCTTCAAGTAGCCCTAAGCAGAGACTGTGGAAAAGCACTTTCATTGAAAGGGGTTGCCAAGCTTCCAAGAAATTACGAGTTCCAAAATACCAGCAAATATTTTTTCACCCAATCTTGATGATACTTGATTGTAATGACAAGTACACAAATTCCAATTGGCTCACCAAATTTTGTTCTTCTAGGTTGAAGCGTTCGTTTACAGTAGCAGTTTATATTTTTAGGTTTCCCTCTGTTCTCTCCTATATAGATAGATGAATTTGGAACTCTAAATCCAACATGGTTTGTAGTAGCTCTTTTAAACTTGACAAAATAAAAAAGTTCTCACTTTTGTCTCTATTGTTTGTTTCCTCTTCAAATAGCCCTAGGCACAGACTGGGGAAAAGCACATTCATTGAGTGGGGTTGCCAATCTTCTAAGAAATAACGAGTTTCCGAAATACCAGCAAATATTTTTTCACCCAATCTTGATGATACGTGGTGGTAATGATCAGTACACAAATCCCACTTGGCTCACCAAATTGTGTTCTTCTAGGTTGAAGCGTTCGTTTACAGTAGCAGTTTTTAATTTTTGGTTTCACTCTGATCTTTTTTATATAGATATATGAATTTGGAACTCAAAATCCAAAATGGATTATAGTAGCTCTTTGAAACTTGACAAAATGAAGAAGTTCTCAGTTTTGTCTCTATGTTTTGTTTCCTCTTCAAGTCGCCCTAGTCATAGACTGTGGAAAAGCACTTTCATTGAGAGGGGTTGCCAGGCTTCTAAGAAATAACGAGTTTCCGAAATACCAGCAAATATTTTTTCACCCAATCTTGATGATACTTGGTGGTAATGACAAGTACACAAATCCAACTTGGCTCACCAAATTTTGTTCTTCTAGGTTGAAGCGTTCATTTACAGTAGCGGTTTATATTTTAGGTTTCCCTCTGTTCTCTCCTATATAGATAGATGAATTTGGAACTCTAAATCCAACATGGTTTGTAGTAGCTCTTTGAAACTTGACAAAATAAAGGAGTTCTCAGTTTTGTCTCTATGGTTTGTTTCCTCTTCAAATAGCCCTAGGCACAGACTGGGCACAAGCACATTCATTGAGAGGGGTTGCCAAGCTTCTAAGAAACAACGAGTTTCTGAAAACCAGCAAATATTTTTTTCACGCAATCTTGATGTTACGTGGTGGTAATGATCAGTACAAAAATCCCACTTGGCTCACCAAATTGTGTTCTTCTAGGTTGAAGCGTTCGTTTACAGTAGCAGTTTTTATTTTTAGGTTTCACTCTGTTCTCTCCTATATAGATAGATGAATTTGGAACTCTAAATCCAACATGGTTTCTAGTAGCTCTTTGAAACTTGACAAAATAAAGGAGTTCTCAGTTTTGTCTCTATGGATTGTTTCCTCTTCAAGTAGCCCTAGGCCCAATCTGTTTAAAAGCACTTTCATTGAAAGGGGTTGCCAACTTCTAAGAAATAACGAGTTTCCGAAATACCAGCAAATATTTTTTCACCCAGTCTTGATGATACTTGGTGGTAATCATCGGTACACAAATCACACTTGACTCACCAAATTTTCTTTTTCTAGGTTGAAGCGTTAGTTTACAGTAGCAGTTTATATTTTTCGGTATCCCTCTGTTCTCTCCTATTTATATAGATGAATTTGGAACTCTAAATCCAACATGGTTTGTAGTAGCTCTTTGAAACTTGACAAAATAAAGGAGTTCTCAGTTTTGTCTCTATGACTTGTTTCCTACTCAAGAATCCCTAAGCAGAGACTGTGGAAAAGCACTTTCATTGAAAGGGGTTGCAAAGCTTCCAAGAAATTAGGAGTTTCCGAAATACCAGCAAACAGTTTTTCACCCAATCTTGATGATACTTGGTGTTAATGACAAGTACACAAATCCCACTTGGCTCACCAAATTGTCTTCTTCTAGGTTGAAGTGTACGTTTACAGTAGCAGTTTTTATTTTTAGGTTTCACTTTGTTCTCTCCTATATAGATAGATGAATTTGGAACTCTAAATCCAACAAGGTTTGTATTAGCTCTTTGAAACTTCACAAAAAATGTAGTGCTCAGTTTTGTCTCTATGATTTGTTTCCTCTTCAAGTAGCCCAGGCAGCGACTGTGGAAAAGCATTTCCATTGAAAGGGGTTGCCAAGCTTCCAAGAAATTACGGGTTTTCGAAATACCAGCAAATATTTTTTCACCCAATCTTGATGATACTTGGTGGTAATGACAAGTACACAAATCCCACTTGGCTCACCAAATTTTTTCTTCTATGTTGAATCGTTCGTTTACAGTAGCAGTTTTTATTTTTAGGTTTCACTCTGTTCTCTCCTATATAGATAGATGAATTTGGAACTCTAAATCCAACATGGTTAGTAGTAGCTCTTTGAAACTTGACAAAATAAAGGAGTTCTCAGTTTTGTCTCTATGATTTGTTTTCTCTTCAAGTAGCCCAGGCAGAGACTGTGGAAAAGCACTTCCATTGAAAGGGGTTGCCAATCTTCCAAGAAATTACGGGTTTCCGAAATACCAGAAAATATTTTTTCCCCAAATATGATGATACTTGGTGGTAATGACAAGTACACAAATCCCACTTGGCTCACCAAATTTTGTTCTTCTAGGTGGAAGCGTTCGTTTACAGTAGCAGTTTTTATTTTTACTTTTCACTCTGTTCTCTCCTATATAGATAGATGAATTTGGAACTCTAAATCCAACATGGTTTGTAGTAGCTCTTTTAAACCTGACAAAATAAAAAGTCCTCAGTTTTTTCTTAATGGTTTGTTTCCTCTTCAAATGGCCCTAGGCACAGACTGGGGAAAAGCACATTCATTGAGAGGGGATGCCAAGCTTCTAAGAAATAACGAGTTTCCGAAATATCAGCAAATATTTTTTCACCCAATCTGCATGATACGTGGTGGTAATGATCA
Source organism: Callospermophilus lateralis (assembly GCF_048772815.1). Classification (NCBI taxonomy): domain Eukaryota; kingdom Metazoa; phylum Chordata; class Mammalia; order Rodentia; family Sciuridae; genus Callospermophilus; species Callospermophilus lateralis. Next base: position 56,767 of record NW_027513449.1, read on the forward strand.
GTACACAAATGCCACTTGGCTCACCAAATTGTGCTCTTCTAGGTTGAAGCGTTCGTTTACAGTAGCAGTTTTTATTTTTAGGTTTCACTCTGTTCTCTCCCATATAGATAGATGAATTTGGAACTCTAAATCCAACATGGTTTGTAGTAGCTCTTTGAATCTTGACAAAATAAAGGAGTTCTCAGTTTTGTCTCTATGATTTGTTTCCTCTTCAAGTAGCCCTAAGCAGAAACTGTGGAAAAGCACTTTCATTGAAAGCGGTTGCCAAGCTTCCAAGAAATTACGAGTTTCCGAAATACCAGCAAATATTTTTTCACCCAATCTTGATGATACCTTGTAGTAATGACAAGTACACAATTCCCAATTGGCTCACCAAATTTTGGTTCTTCTAGGTTGAAGCGTTCGTTTACAGTAGCAGTTTATATTTTTAGGTTTCCCTCTGTTCTCTCCTATATAGATAGATGAATTTGGAACTCTAAATCCAACATGATTTGTAGTAGCTCTTTCAAACTTGACAAAATAGAAAAGTTCTCGGTTTTGTCTCTATTGTTTGTTTCCTCTTCAAATAGCCCTAGGCACAGACTGGGGAAAAGCACATTCATTGAGAGGGGTTGCCAAGCTTCTAAGAAATAACGAGTTTCCGAAATACCAGCAAATATTTTTTCACCCAATCTTGATGATACGTGGTGGTAATGATCAGTACACAAATCCCACTTGGCTCACCAAATTGTGTTCTTCTAGGTTGAAGCGTTCTTTTACAGTAGCAGTTTTTATTTTTAGGTTTCACTCTGATCTTTTTTATATAGATATATGAATTTGGACCCTAAATCCAACATGGATTGTAGTAGCTCTTTGAAACTTGACAAAATGAAGAAGTTCTCAGTTTTGTATCTATGTTTCGTTTCCTCTTCAAGTAGCCCTAGTCAAAGACTGTGTAAAAGCACTTTCATTGAGAGGGGTTGCCAGGCTTCTAAGAAATAACGAGTTTTCGAAATACCCGCAAATATTTTTTCAACCAATCTTGATGATACTAGGTGGTAATGACAAGTACACAAATCCCACTTGGCTCACCAAATTTTGTTCTTCTAGGTTGAAGCTTTCGTTTACAGTAGCAGTTTATATTTTAGGTTTCCCAAGGTTCTCTCCTATATAGATAGATGAATTTGGAACTCTAAATCCAACATGGTTTGTAGTAGCTCTTTGAAACTTGACAAAATAAAGGAGTTCTCACTTTTGTCTCTATGACTTGTTTCCTCTTCAAGTAGCCCTAAGCAGAGACTGTGGAAAAGCACTTTCATTGAAAGGGTTTTGCCAATCAAAAAAAATTACGGGTTTCTGAAATACCAGCAAATATTTTTTCACCCAATCTTGATGATACTTGGTGGTAATTACAAGTACACAAATCCCACTTGGCTCACCAAATTTTGCTCTTCTAGGTTGAAGCGTTCGTTTACAAGAGCAGTTTTTATTTTTAGGTTTCCCTCTGTTCTCTCCTATATAGATATATGAATTTGGAACTCTAAACCCAACATTGTTTGTAGTAGCTCTTTGAAACTTGACAAAATAAAAATGTTCTCAGTTTTGTCTCTATGGTTTGTTTCCTCTTCAAATAGCCCTAGGCACAGACTGGGCACAAGCACATTCATTGAGAGGGGTTGCCAAGCTTCTAAGAAACAACGAGTTTCTGAAATACCAGCAAATATTTTTTTCACGCAATCTTGATGATACGTGGTGGTAATGATCAGTACAAAAATCCCACTTGGCTCACCAAATTGTGTTCTTCTAGGTTGAAGCGTTCGTTTACAGTAGCAGTTTTATTTTTAGGTTTCACTCTGTTCTCTCCTATATTGATAGATGAATTTGGAACTCTAAATCCAACATGGTTTGTAGTAGCTCTTTGAAACTTGACAAAATAAAAGAGTTCTCAGTTTTGTCTCTATGGATTGTTTCCTCTTCAAGTAGCCCTAGGCACAATCTGTGGAAAAGCACTTTCATTCAGAGGGTTTGCCAAGCTTCTAAGAAACAACGAGTTTCTGAAATACCAGCAAATATTTTTTTCACGCAATCTTGATGATACGTGGTGGTAATGATCAGTACAAAAATCCTACTTGGCTCACCAAATTGTGTTCTTCTAGTTGAAGCGTTAGTTTACAGTAGCAGTTTATATTTTTCGGTATCCCTCTGTTCTCTCTATATAGATAGATGAATTTGGAACTCTAAATCCAACATGGTTTGTAGTAGCTCTTTGAAACTTGACAAAATAAAGGAGTTCTCAGTTTTGTCTCTATGATTTGTTTCCTCCTCAAGTATCCCTAAGCAGAGACTGTGGAAAATCACTTTCATTGAAAGGGGTTGCCAAGCTTCCAAGAAATTAAGAGTTTCCGAAATACCAGCAAACAGTTTTTCACACAATCTTGATGATACTTGGTGTTAATGACAAGTACACAAATCCCACTTGGCTCACCAAATTGTGTTCTTCTAGGTTGAAGTGTACGTTTACAATAGCAGTTTTTATTTTTAGGTTTCACTTTGTTCTCTCCTATATAGATAGATGAATTTGGAACTCTAAATCCAACATGGTTAGTAGTAGCTCTTTGAATCTTGACAAAATAAAAGGAGTTCTCAGTTTTGTCTCTATGATTTGTTTTCTCTTCAAGTAGCCCAGGCAGAGACTGTGGAAAAGCACTTCCATTGAAAGGGGTTGCCAAGCTTCCAAGAAATTACGGGTTTCCGAAATACCAGAAAATATTTTTTCCCCCAATCTTGATGATATTTGGTGGTAATGACAAGTACACAAATCCCACTTGGCTCACCAAATTTTGTTCTTCTAGGTTGAAGCGTTCGTTTACAGTAGCGGTTTATATTTTTAGGTTTCCCTCTGTTCTCTCCTGTATAGATAGATGAATTTGGAACTCTAAATCCAACATGGTTTGTAGTAGCTCTTTGAAACTTGACAAAATAAAGGAGTTCTCAGTTTTGTCTCTATAATTTGTTTCCTCTTCAAGTAGCTCTAAGCAGAGACTGTGGAAAAGCACTTTCATTGAAAGGGTTTGCAAAACTCCCAAGAAATTACGAGTTTCCGAAATACCAGCATACATTTTTTCAAACAATCTTGATGATACTTGGTGGTAATGACAAGTACACAAATCCCACTTGGCTCACCAAATTTTGTTTTTCTAGGTTGAAGCGTTCGTTTACAGTAGCAGTGTTTATATTTAGGTTTCCCTCTGTTCTCTCCTATATAGATAGATGAATTTGGAACTCTAAATCCAACATGGTTTGTAGTAGCTCTTTGAAACTTGACAAAATAAAGGAGTACTCAGTTTTTTCTCTATGATTATTTCCTCTTCAAGTAGCCATATTCATAGACTGTGGAAAAGCACTTTCATTGAGAGGGGTTGCCAGGCTTCTAAGAAATAACGAGTTTCCGAAATACCAGCAAATATTTTTTCACCCAATCTTGATGATACTTGGTGGTAATGATCGGTACACAAATCCCACTTGACTCACCAAATTTTGTTCTTCTAGATTGAAGCGTTCGTTTACAGTAGCAGTTTATATTTTTAGGTTTCCCTCTGTTCTCTCTATATAGATAGATGAATTTGGAACTCTAAATCCAACATGGTTTGTAGTAGCCTCTTTGAAACTTGACAAACTAAAGGAGTTCTCAGTTTTGTCTCTATGGATTGTTTCCTCTTCAAGTAGCCCTCGGCACAGACTGTGGAAAAGCACTTTCATTGAGAGGGGTTGCCAAGCTTCTAAGAAATAACGAGTTTTAGAAATACCAGCAAATATTTTTTCACCCAATCTTGATGATACGGGGTGGTAATGATCAGTACACAAATCCCACGTGGCTCACCAAATTGTGTTCTAGGTTGAAGCGTTCGTTTACAGTAGCAGTTTTTATTTTTAGGTTTCATTCTGTTCTTTTTTATATAGATAAATGAATTTGGAACTCTAAATCCAACATGGATTGTAGTAGCTCTTTGAAACTTGACAAAATGAAGAAGTTCTCAGTTTTGTCTCTATGTTTTGTTTTCTCTTCAAGTAGCCCTAGTCATAGACTGTGGAAAAGCACGTTGATTGACAGGGGTTGCCAGGCTTCTAAGAAATAACGATTTTCCGAAATACCAGCAAATATTTTTTCACCCAATCTTCATGATACTTGGTGTTAATGACAAGTACACAAATCCCACTTGGCTCACCAAATTTTGTTCTTCTAGGTCGAATCGTTCGTTTACAGTAGCAGTTTATATTTTTAGGTTTCCCTCTGTTCTCTCCTATATAGATAGATGAATTTGGAACTCTAAATCCAACATGGTTTGTAGTAGCTTTTTGAAACTTGACAAAATAAAGGAGTTCTCAGTTTTGTCTCTATGGTTTGTTTCCTCTTCAAGTAGCTCTAAGCAGAGACTGTGGAAAAGCACTTTCATTGAAAGGGTTTGCAAAACTCCCAAGAAATTACGAGTTTCCGAAATACCAGGATACATTTTTTCAAACAATCTTGATGATACTTGGTGGTAATGACAAGTACACAATTCCCAATTGGCTCACAAAATTTTGTTCTTCTAGGTTGAAGCATTCGTTTACAGTAGCAGTTTATATTTTTAGGTTTCCCTCTGTTCTCTCCTATATAGATAGATGAATTTGGAACTCTAAATCCAACATTTTTTGTAGTAGCTCTTTCAAACTTGACAAAATAGAAAAGTTCTCGGTTTTGTCTCTATTGTTTGTTTCCTCTTCAAATAGCCCTAGGCACAGACTGGGGAAAAGCACATTCATTGAGAGGGGTTGCCAAGCTTCTAAGAAATAACGAGTTTCCGAAATACCAGCAAATATTTTTTCACCCAATCTTGATGATACGTGGTGGTAATGATCAGTACACAAATCCCACTTGGCTCACCAAATTGTGTTCTTTTAGGTTGAAGCGTTCTTTTACAGTAGCAGTTTTTATTTTTAGGTTTCACTCTGATCTTTTTTATATAGATATATGAATTTGGACCCTAAATCCAACATGGATTGTAGTAGCTCTTTGAAACTTGACAAAATGAAGAAGTTCTCAGTTTTGTATCTATGTTTTGTTTCCTCTTCAAGTAGCCCTAGTCAAAGACTGTGGAAAAGCACTTTCATTGAGAGGGGTTGCCAGGCTTCTAAGAAATAACGAGTTTTCGAAATACCAGCAAATATTTTTTCACCCAATCTTGATGATACTAGGTGGTAATGACAAGTACACAAATCCCACTTGGCTCACCAAATTTTGTTCTTCTAGGTTGAAGCGTTCGTTTACAGTAGCAGTTTATATTTTAGGTTTCCCTCGGTTCTCTCCTATATAGATAGATGAATTTGGAACTCTAAATCCAACATGGTTTGTAGTAGCTCTTTGAAACTTGACAAAATAAAGGAGTTCTCAGTTTTGTCTCTATGACTTGTTTCCTCTTCAAGTAGCCCTAAGCAGAGACTGTGAAAAGCACTTTCATTGAAAGGGTTTTGCCAATCAAAAAAAATTACGGGTTTCTGAAATACCAGCAAATATTTTTTCACCCAATCTTGATGATACTTGGTGGTAATTACAAGTACACAAATCCCACTTGGCTCACCAAATTTTGCTCTTCTAGGTTGAAGCGTTCGTTTACAAGAGCAGTTTTTATTTTTAGGTTTCCCTCTGTTCTCTCCTATATAGATATATGAATTTGGAACTCTAAACCCAACATTGTTTGTAGTAGCTCTTTGAAACTTGACAAAATAAAAATGTTCTCAGTTTTGTCTCTATGGTTTGTTTCCTCTTCAAATAGCCCTAGGCACAGACTGGGCACAAGCACATTCATTGAGAGGGGTTGCCAAGCTTCTAAGAAACAACGAGTTTCTGAAATACCAGCAAATATTTTTTTCACGCAATCTTGATGATACGTGGTGGTAATGATCAGTACAAAAATCCCACTTGGCTCACCAAATTGTGTTCTTCTAGGTTGAAGCGTTCGTTTACAGTAGCAGTTTTTATTTTTAGGTTTCACTCTGTTCTCTCCTATATTGATAGATGAATTTGGAACTCTAAATCCAACATGGTTTGTAGTAGCTCTTTGAAACTTGACAAAATAAAAGAGTTCTCAGTTTTGTCTCTATGGATTGTTTCCTCTTCAAGTAGCCCTAGGCACAATCTGTGGAAAAGCACTTTCATTCAGAGGGGTTGCCAAGCTTCTAAGAAACAACGAGTTTCTGAAATACCAGCAAATATTTTTTTCACGCAATCTTGATGATACGTGGTGGTAATGATCAGTACAAAAATCCTACTTGGCTCACCAAATTGTGTTCTTCTAGGTTGAAGCGTTAGTTTACAGTAGCAGTTTATATTTTTCGGTATCCCTCTGTTCTCTCCTATATAGATAGATGAATTTGGAACTCTAAATCCAACATGGTTTGTAGTAGCTCTTTGAAACTTGACAAAATAAAGGAGTTCTCAGTTTTGTCTCTATGATTTGTTTCCTCCTCAAGTATCCCTAAGCAGAGACTGTGGAAAATCACTTTCATTGAAAGGGGTTGCCAAGCTTCCAAGAAATTAAGAGTTTCCGAAATACCAGCAAACAGTTTTTCACACAATCTTGATGATACTTGGTGTTAATGACAAGTACACAAATCCCACTTGGCTCACCAAATTGTCTTCTTCTAGGTTGAAGTGTACGTTTACAATAGCAGTTTTTATTTTAGGTTTCACTTTGTTCTCTCCTATATAGATAGATGAATTTGGAACTCTAAATCCAACATGGTTAGTAGTAGCTCTTTGAAACTTGACAAAATAAAGGAGTTCTCAGTTTTGTCTCTATGATTTGTTTTCTCTTCAAGTAGCCCAGGCAGAGACTGTGGAAAAGCACTTCCATTGAAAGGGGTTGCCAAGCTTCCAAGAAATTACGGGTTTCCGAAATACCAGAAAATATTTTTTCCCCCAATCTTGATGATACTTGGTGGTAATGACAAGTACACAAATCCCACTTGGCTCACCAAATTTTGTTCTTCTAGGTTGAAGCGTTCGTTTACAGTAGCAGTTTATATTTTTATTTTTCCCTCTGTTCTCTCCTATATAGATAGATGAATTTGGAACTCTAAATCCAACATGGTTTGTAGTAGCCTCTTTGAAACTTGACAAACTAAAGGAGTTCTCAGTTTTGTCTCTATGGATTGTTTCCTCTTCAAGTAGCCCTAGGCACAGACTGTGGAAAAGCACTTTCATTGAGAGGGGTTGCCAAGCTTCTAAGAAATAACGAGTTTTAGAAATACCAGCAAATATTTTTTCACCCAATCTTGACGATACGGGGTGGTAATGATCAGTACACAAATCCCACGTGGCTCACCAAATTGTGTTCTAGGTTGAAGCGTTCGTTTACAGTAGCAGTTTTTATTTTTAGGTTTCACTCTGTTCTTTTTTATATAGATAAATGTATTTGGAACTCTAAATCCAACATGGATTGTAGTAGCTCTTTGAAACTTGACAAAATGAAGAAGTTCTAAGTTTTGTCTCTATGTTTTGTTTTCTCTTCAAGTAGCCCTAGTCATAGACTGTGGAAAAGCACGTTGATTGACAGGGGTTGCCAGGCTTCTAAGAAATAACGATTTTCCGAAATACCAGCAAATATTTTTTTCACCCAATCTTCATGATACTTGGTGTTAATGACAAGTACACAAATCCCACTTGGCTCACCAAATTTTGTTCTTCTAGGTCGAAGCGTTCGTTTACAGTAGCAGTTTATATTTTTAGGTTTCCCTCTGTTCTCTCCTATATAGATAGATGAATTTGGAACTCTAAATCCAACATGGTTTGTAGTAGCTCTTTGAAACTTGACAAAATAAAGGAGTTCTCAGTTTTGTCTCTATGATTTGTTTCCTCTTCAAGTAGCTCTAAGCAGAGACTGTGGAAAAGCACTTTCATTGAAAGGGTTTGCAAAACTCCCAAGAAATTACGAGTTTCCGAAATACCAGGATACATTTTTTCAAACAATCTTGATGATACTTGGTGGTAATGACAAGTACACAAATCCCACTTGGCTCACCAAATTTTGTTTTTCTAGGTTTAAGCGTTCGTTTACAGTAGCAGTTTTTTTTTTAGGTTTCACTCTGTTCTCTCCTATATAGATAGATGAATTGGAACTCTAAAATCAACATGGTTTGTAGTAGCTCTCTGATACTTGACAAAATAAAGGAGTTCTCAGTTTTGTCTCTATTTTTTGTTTCCTCTTCAAGTAGTCCTAGGCACAGACTGTGAAAAGCACTTTCATTGAGAGTTGTTGTCAAGCTTCTAAGAAATAACGAGTTTCCGAAATACCAGCAAATATTTTTTCACCCAATTTGATGATACTGGTGGTAATGATCAGTACACAAATCCCACTTGATCACCAAATTTGCTTCTTCTAGGTTGAAGAGTTCGTTTACAGAGGCAGTTCATATTTTTAGGTGTCCCTCTGTTCTCTCCTATATAGATAGATGAATTTGGAACTGTAAATACAACATAGTTTGTAGTAGCTCTTTGAAACTTGAAAAAAATAAAGTAGTTCTCAGTTTTGTCTCTATGATTTGTTTCCTCTTCAAGTAGCCCTAGGCACAGAGTGGGAAAAAGCACATTCATTGAGAGTGGTTGCCAAGCTTCTAAGAAATAAGGAGTTTCCGAAATACCAGCAAATATTTTTTCACCCAATCTTGATGATACGTGGTGGTAATGATCAGTACACAAATGCCACTTGGCTCACCAAATCTTGTTCTTCTAGGTTGAAGCGTTCGTTTACAGTAGCAGTTTTTGTTTTTAGGTTTCACTCTGTTCTCTCCCATAAAGATAGATGAAATTGGAACTCTAAATCCAACATGGTTTGTAGTAGCTCTTTGAAACTTGACAAAATAAAGGAGTTCTTAGTTTTTTCTCTATGGTTTGTTGCCTCTTCAATGGCCCTAGGCAGAGACTGGGGAAAAGCACTTTCATTGAAAGGGGTTGCCAACCTTCCAAGATATTAGGAGTTTCCGAAATACCAGCAAACAGTTTTTCACCCAATCTTGATGATACTTGGTGTTAATGACAAGTACACAAATCCCACTTGGCTCACCAAATTGTGTTCTTCTAGGTTGAAGTGTTCGTTTTCAGTCGAAGTTTTTATTTTTAGGTTTCACTCTGTTCTCTTTTATATAGATAGATTTATTTGGAACTCTAAATCCAACATGGTTTGTAGTAGCTTTTTGAAACTTAAAAAAATAAAGGAATTCTCAGTTTTGTCTTTGTGATTTGTTTACTCTTCAAGTATCCCAGGCAGAGACTGTGCAAAAGCACTTCCATTGAAAGGGGTGGCCAAGCTTCCAATATATTACGGGTTTCCGAAATACCAGCAAATTTTTTTTCACCCAATCTTGATGATACTTGGTGGTAATGACAAGTATACAAATCCCACTTGGCTCACCAAATTTTGTTCTTCTAGGTTGAAGCGATCGTTTACATTAGCAGTTTTTATTTTTAGGTTTCACTCTGTTCTCTCCTATATAGATAGACGAATTTGGAACTCTAAATCCAACATAGTTAGAAGTAGCTCTTTTAAACTTGAGAAATAAAGGAGTTCTCAGTTTTGTCTCTATGATTTGTTTACTCTTCAAGTAGCCCAGGCAGAGACTGTGGAAAAGCACTTCCATTGAAAGGGGTTGCCAAGCTTCCAAGAAATTACGGGTTTCCGAAATACCAGCAAATATTTTTTCCCCCAATCTTAATGATACTTGGTGGTAATGACAAGTACGCAAATCCCACTTGGCTCACCAACTTTTGTTCTTCTAGGTTGAAGCGATCGTTTACAGTAGCAGTTTTTATTTTTAGGTTTCACTCTGTTCTCTAATATATAGATAGATGAATTTGGAACTCTAAATCCAACATGGTTTGTAGTAGCTCTTTAAAACTTGCAAAAATAAAGGAGTTCTCAGTTTTGTCTCTATAGTTTGTTTCATGTTCCAGTAGCCCTAGGCACAGACTGTGGAAAAGCACTTTCATTGAGAGGGATTGCCAAGGTTCTAATAAATAACAAGTTTCCGAAATACCAGCAAATATTTTTCACCCAATCTTGATGATAATTGGTGGTAATCATCAGTACAGAAGTCCCACTTGGCTCACCAAATTTTGTTCCTCTAGGTTGAAGCATTCATTTACAGTAGCAGTTTTTATTTTTAGGTTTCACTCTGTTCTCTCCTATATTGATAGATGAATTTGGAACTCTAAATCCGACATGGTTTGTAGTAGCTCTTTGAAACTTGACAAAATAAAGGAGTTCTCAGATTTGCCTCTATGGTTTGTTTCCTCCTCAAGTAGCCCTAGGCACAGAATGTGGAAAAGCACTTTCATTGAAAGGGGTTGCCAAGCTTCCAAGAAGTAACGCGTTTCCTAAATACCAGCAAATATTTTTTCACCCAATCTGGATGATACTTTGTGGTAATGATCGGTACACAAATCCGACTTGACTCACCAAATTTTGTTCTTCGAGGTTGAAGCATTCATTTACAGTAGCAGTTTATATTTTTAGGTTTCCCTCTGCTCTCTCCTATATAGATAGATGAATTTGGAACTCTAAATCCAACATGGTTTGTTGTATCTCTTTGAAACTTGACAACAAAAAGGAGTTCTCAGTTTTGTCACTATGGTTTGTTTCCTCTTCAAGTAGCCCTAAGCAGAGACTGTGGAAAAGCACTTTCCCTGAAAGGGGATGCCAAGCTTCCAAGAAATTACGAGTTTCCAAAATACCAGCAAATACTTTTTCACCCAATCTTGATGATAAGTGGTGGTAATGACAAGAACACAAATCCCACTTGGCTCACCAAATTTTGTTCTTCTCGGTTGAAGCGTTCGTTTACACTAGCAGTATTTATTTTTAGGTTTCTCTTTGTTCTCTCCTATGTAGAGAGATGAATTTGGAACTCTAAATCCAACATGGTTTGTAGTAGCTCTTTGAAACTTGACAAAATAAAGGAGTTCTCAGTATTGTCCCTATGGTTTGTTTCCTCTTCAAGTAGCCCTAGGCACAGACTGTGGAAAAGCACTTTCATTGAGAGGGGTTGCCAAGCTTCTAAGAAATACCAGAAAATATTTTTTTCACCAAATCTTGATGATACTTAGTGGTATGATCAGTACACAAATCCCACTTGGCTCACCAAATTTTGTTCTTCTCGGTTGAAGCGTTCGTTTACACTAGCAGTATTTATTTTTAGGTTTCACTTTGTTCTCTCCTATGTAGAGAAATGAATTTGGAACTCTAAATCCAACATGGTTTGTAGTAGCTCTTTGAAACTTGACAAAATAAAGGAGTTCTCATTATTGTCTCTATGGTTTGTTTCCTCTTCAAGTATCCCTAGGCACAGACTGTGGAAAAGCACTTTCATTGAAAGGGGTTGCCAAGCTTCCAAGAAATAACGCGTTTCCGAAATACCAGCAAATATTTTTTCACCCTATCTGGATGATACTTGGTGGTAATGATCTGTACACAAATCCCACTTGACTCACCAAGTTTTGTTCTTCTAGTTTGAAGCGTTCGTTTACAGTAGCAGTTTATATTTTTAGGTTTCCCTCTGTTCTCTCCTGTATAGATAGCTAAATTTGGAACCCTAATCCAACATGGTTTGTACTAGCTCTTTGAAACTTGACATAAAAAAGTAGTTCTCAGTTTTGTCTCTATGATTTGTTTCCTCTTCACGTAGCCCTAAGCAGAGACTGTGGAAAAGCACTTTCATTGAAAGGGGTTGCCAAGCTTCCAAGAAATAACGAGTTTCCGAAATACCAGCAAATACTTTTTCACCCAATCCTGATGATACTTGGTGGTAATGACAAGTACATAAATCCCACTTGACTCTCCAAATTTTTTTCTTCTAGGTGGAAGCGTTCGTTTACAGTAGCAGTTTATATTTTTAGGTTTCCCTCTGTTCTAACTTATATAGTTAGATGAATTTTTAACTCTAAATCCAACATTGTTTTTAGTAGCTCTTTGAAACTTGACAAAATAAAGGCGTTCTCAGTTTTGTCTCTATGGTTTGTTTCCTCTTCAAGTAGCCCTAGGCACAGACTGTGGAAAAGCACTTTCATTGAGAGGGGTTGCCAAGCTTCTAAGAAATTACGAGTGTCCGAAATACCAGCAAATATTTTTTCACCCAATCTTGTTGATACTTGGTGGTAATGATTGGTACACAAATCCCACTTGACTCAACAAATTTTGTTCTTCTAGGTTGAAGCGTTCGTTTACAGTAGCAGTTTATATTTTTAGGTTTCACTTTGTTCTCTCCTATGTAGAAAGATGAATTTGGAACTCTAAATCCAACATGGTTTGTAGTAGCTCTTTGAAACTTGACAAAATAAAGGAGTTCTCAATATTGTCTCCATGGTTTGTTTCCTCTTCAAGTAGCCCTAGGCACAGACTGTGGAAAAGCACTTTGATTGAAAGGGGTTGCCAAGCTTCCAAGAAATAACGCGTTTCCTAAATACTAGCAAATAGTTTTTCACCCAATTTGGATGATACTTGGTGGTAATGATCGGTACACAAATCCCACTTGACTCACCAAATTTTGTTCTTCTAGGTTGAAGCGTTCGTTTACAGTAGCAGTTTATATTTTTAGGTTTCCCTCTGTTCTCCCTTATATAGTTAGATAAATTTTTAACTCTAAATCCAACATTGTTTTTAGTAGCTCTTTGAAACTTGACAAAATAAAGGCGTTCTCAGTTTTGTCTCTATGTTTTGTTTCCTCTTCAAGTAGCCCTAGGCACAGACTGTGAAAAGCACTTTCATTGAGAGAGGTTGCCAAGCTTCTAAGAAATTACGAGTGTCCGAAATACCAGCAAATATTTTTTCTCCCAATCTTTATGATACTTGGTGGTAATGATCGGTACACAAATCCCACTTGAATCACCAAATTTTGTTCTTCTAGGTTGAAGCGTTCGTTTACAGTAGCAGTTTTTATTTTTAGGTTTCACTTTGTTCTCTCCTATGTAGAAAGATGAATTTGGAACTCTAAATCCAACATGGTTTGTAGTAGCTCTTTGAAACTTGACAAAATAAAGGAGTTCTCAGTATTGTCTCCATGGATTGTTTCCTCTTCAAGTAGCCCTAAGCAGAGACTGTGGAAAAGCACTTTCTTTGAAAGGAGTTGCCAAGCTTCCAAGAAATTACGAGTTTCCGAAATACCAGCAAATATTTTTTCACCCAATCTTGATGATACGTGGTGGTAATGACAAGTACAGAAATCCCACTTGGCTCACCAAATTTTGTTCTTCTAGGATGAAGCGTTCTTTTACAGTAGCAGTTTTTATTTTTAGGTTTCATTCTGTTCTCTCTTATATAGATCGAAAAATTTGGAACTCTAAATCCAACATGGTTTGTAGTAGCTCTTTGAAACTTGACAAAATAAATTAGTTCTCAGTTTTGTCTATATGGTTTGTATCCTCTTCAAGTAGCCCTAGGCACAGACTGTGGAAAAGCATTTTAATTAAGAGGGGTTGCCAAGCTTCTAAGAAATAACCAGTTTCCAAAATACCAGCAAATATTTTTTCACCCAATCTTGATGATGCTTGGTGGTAATGATCAGTACAAGAATCCCATTTGGCTCACCAAATTTTGTTCTTCTAGGTTGAAGCGTTCGTTTACAGTAGCAGTTTTTAATTTTAGGTTTCACTCTGTTCTCTCCTATATAGATAGAAGAATTTGGAAATCTAAATCCAACATGGTTTGTAGTAGCTCTTCGAAACTTGATGAAATAAAGTTGTTCTCAGTTTTGTCTCTATGGTTTGTTTCCTCTTCAAGTTGCCCTAGGCACAGACTTGGAAAAGCACTTTCATTGACAGGGGTTGCCAAGCTTCTAAAAAAGCGAGTTTCCGAAATACCAGCAAAAATTTTTTCACCCAATCTGCATGATACTTGGTGGTAATGATCAGTCCACAAATCCCACTTGGCTCACCAAATTTTGTTCTTCTAGGTTTAAGCGTTCGTCTACAGTAGCAGTTTTTATATTTAGGTTTCACTCTGTTCTCTCTTATATAGATAAATGAATTTGGAACTCTAAATCCAACATTGTTTGTAGTAGTTCTTTGAAACTTGACAAAATAAAGGAGATCTCAGTTTTGTCTCTATGGTTTGTTTCCTCTTCAAGTAGCCCTAGGTACAGATTGTGAAAAAGCATTTTCATTGAGAGGGGTTGCCAAGCTTCTAAGAAATAACGAGTTTCCAAAATACCAGCAAATATTTTTTCACCCAATCTTGATGATACTTGGTGGTAATGATCAGTACACAAATCCCACTTGGCCACCAAATTTTGTTTATCTAGGTTTAAGAGTTCGTCTACAGTAGCAGTTTTTATATTAAGGTTGCCCTCTGTTCTCTCCTATATAGATAGATGAATTTGGAACTCTAAATCCAACATGGTTTGTAGTAGCTCTTTGAAACTTGACAAAATAAAGGAGTTCTCAGTTTTATCTCTATGGTTTGTTTCCTCTTCAAGTTGCCCTAGGCACAGACTTGGAAAAGCACTTTCATTGACAGGGCTTGCCAAGCTTCTAAAAAAGCGAGTTTCCGAAATACCAGCAAAAATTTTTTCACCCAATCTGCATGATACTTGGTGGTAATGATCAGTCCGCAAATCCCACTTGGCTCCCCAAATTTTGTTCTTCTATGTTTAAGCGTTCGTCTACACTAGCAGTCTTTAAATTTAGGTTTCACTCTGCCCTCTCTTATATAGATAGATGAATTTGGAACTCTAAATCCAACATGGTTTGTAGTAGCTCTTTGAAACTAAACAAAATAAAGGAGTTCTCAGTTTTGTCTCTATGGTTTTTTTCCTCTTCAAGTAGCCCAAGGCACAGATTGTGGAACAGCATTTTCATTGAGAGGTTGCCAAGTTTCTAAGAAATAACGAGTTTCCAAAAAACCAGCAAATATTTTTTCACCGAATCTTGGTGATACTTTGGGCTAGTGATCAGTACACAAACCTACTTAGCCCACCAAATTTTGTTCTTCTAGGTTGAAGCGTTCCTCTACAGTAGCAGTTTTTATATGTAGGTTTCTCTCTGTTCTCTCTTATATAGATAGATTAATTTGTAACTCTAAATCCAACATGGTTTGTAGTAGATCTTTGAAACTTGAAAAAATAATGGAGTTCTCAGATTTGTCTCTATGGTTTGTTTCCTCTTCAAGTAGCCCTAAGAAGAGAATGTGGAAAAGCACTTTCATTGAAAGGGGTTGCAAAGCTTCCAAGAAATTACGAGTTTCCGAAATACCAGCAAATATTTTTTCACCCAATCTTGATGATACTTGGTGGTAATGACAAGTACACAAATCCCACTTGGCTCACCAAAGTTTGTTCTTCTAGGTTGAAGCCTTCGTTTACAGTAGCAGTTTTTATTTTTAGGTTTCACTCTGTTCTCTCGTATATAGATAGATGAATTGGGAACTATAAATCCAACATGGTTTGTAGTAGCTCTTTGAAACTTGACAAAATAAAGTAGTTCTCAGTTTTGTCTATATGGTTTGTTTCCTCTTCACGTAGCCCTAGGCACATACTGTGGAAAAGCACTTTCATTGAGAGGGGTTGCCAAGCTTCTACGAAATAACGAGTTTCCGAAATACCAGCAAATATTTGTTCACCCAATCTTGATGATACTTGGTGGTAATGATAAGTCCACAAATCTCACTTGGCTCACCAAATTTTGTTCTTCTAGGTTTAAGCGTTCGTCTACAGTAGAATATTTTATATTTAGGTTTCACTATGTTCTCTTCTATATAGATAGATGAATTTGGAACTCTAAATCCAACATGGTTTGTAGTAGCTCTTTGAAACTTGACATAATAAAGGAGTTCTCAGTTTTGTCTCAATGGTTTGTTTCCTCTTCAAGTAGCCCTAAGCAGAGACAGTGGAAAAGCAGTTTCATTGAAAGGGGTTGCCAAGCTTCGAAGAAATAATGAGTTTCCGAAATACCAGCAAATATTTTTTCACCCAATCTTGATGATACTTGGTGGTAATGATCGCTACAGAAATCCCACTTGACTCACCAAATTTTGTTCTTCTAGGTTGAAGCGTTCGTTTACATTAGCAGTTTATATTTTTAGGTTTCCCTCTGTTCTCCCCTATATAGATAGATGAATTTAAAACTCTAAATCCAACATGGTTTGTAGTAGCTCTTTGAAACTTGAGAAAATAAAGGAGTTCTCAGTTTTTTCTCTATGATTTGTTTCCTCTTCAAGTAGCCCTAAGCAGAGACTGTGGAAAAGCACTTTCATTTAAAGGGGTTGCCAGGCTTCCATGAAATTACGAGTTTCCGAAATCCAGGCAAATATTTTTTCACCCAAACTTGATGATACGTGGTGGTAATGACAAGTACACAAATGCCACTTGGCTCACCAAATTGTGTTCTTCTAGGTTGAAGCGTTCGTTTTCAGTAGCAGTTTTTATTTTTAGGTTTCACTTTTTTCTCTCCTATATAGATATATGAATTTGGAACTCTAAATCCAACATGCTTTGTAGTAGCTCTTTGAAACTTGAGAAAATAAAGGCGTTCTCAGTTTTGTCTCTATGGTTTGTTTCCTCTTCAAATAGCCCTAGGCACAGACTGTGGAAAAGCACTTTCATTGAAAGGGGTTGCCAAGCTTCCAAGAAATAACGAGTTTCCGAAATACCAGCAAATATTTTTTCACCAAAACTTGATGTTACATGGTGGTAATGATCGGTACACAAATCTCACTTGACTCAACAAATTTTGTTCTTCTAGGTTGAAGCGTTCGTTTACATTAGCAGTTTTTATTTTTAGGTTTCCCTCTGTTCTCTCCTATATAGGTAGATGAATTTGGAACTCTAAATACAACATGATTTGTAGTAGCTCTTTGAAACTTGACAAAATAAAGGAGTTCTCAGTTTTGTCTCTATGATTTGTTTCCTCATCAAGTAGCCCTAGGCACAGACTGTGGAAAAGCACTTTCATTGAGAGGGTTTGCCAAGCTTCTAAGAAATAACGAATTTCCGAAATACCAGAAAATATTTTTTCACCCAATCTTGATGATACTTAGTGGTATGATCAGTACACAAATCCCACTTGGCTCACCAAATTTTGTTCTTCTCGGTTGAAGCGTTCGTTTACACTAGCAGTATTTATTTTTAGGTTTCACTTTGTTCTCTCCTATGTAGAGAGATGAATTTGGAACTCTAAATCCAACATGGTTTGTAGTAGCTCTTTGAAACTTGACAAAATGAAGGAGTTCTCAGTATTTTCTCTATGGTTTGTTTCCTCTTCAAGTAGCCCTAGGCACAGACTGTGGAAAAGCACTTTCATTGAAAGGGGTTGCCAAGCTTCCAAGAAATAACGCGTTTCCTAAATAACAGCAAATATTTTTTCACCCAATCTGGATCATAATTTGTGGGAATGATCAGTACACAAATCCCACTTGACTCAACAAATTTTGTTCTTCTGGTTTAAGCGTTCGTTTACAGTAGCAGTTTATATTATTAGGTTTCCCTCTGTTCTTTCCTATATAGATAGATGAATTTGGAACTCTAAATCCAACATGGTTTGTTGTATCTCTTTGAAACTTGACAACATAAAGGAGTTCTCAGTTTTGTCACTATGGTTTGTATTCTCTTCAAGTACCCCTAAGCAGAGACTGTGGAAAAGCACTTTCACTGAAAGGGGATGCCAAGCTTCCAAGAAATTACGAGTTTCCAAAATACCAGCAAATACTTTTTCACCCAATCTTGATGATAAGTGGTGGTAATGACAAGTACACAAATCCCACTTGGCTCACCAAATTTTGTTCTTCTCGGTTGAAGCGTTCGTTTACACTAGCAGTATTTATTTTTAGGTTTCACTTTGTTCTCTCCTATATAGATAGATGAATTTGGAAATCTAAATACAACATGGTTTGTAGTCGCTCTTTGATACTTGACAAAATAAAGGAGTTCTCAGTTTTGTCTCAATGGTTTGTTTCCTCTTCAAGTAGCCCTAAGCAGAGACAGTGGAAAAGCAGTTTCATTGAAAGGGGTTGCCAATCTTCGAAGAAATAATGAGTATCCTAAATACCAGAAAATATTTTTTCACCCAATCTTGATGATACTTGGTGGTAATGATCGGTACAGAAATCCCACTTGACGCACCAAATTTTGTTCTTCTAGTTTGAAGCATTCGTTTACAGTAGCAGTTTATATTTTTAGGTTTCCCTCTGTTCTCTCCTATATAGATAGCTGAATTTGGAACTCCAAATCCAACATGGTTTGTAATAGCTCTTTGAAACTTTACAAAAAATGTAGTTCTCAGTTTTGTCTCTATGATTTGCTTCCTCTTCAAGTAGCCCTAAGCAGAGACTGTGGAAAAGCACTTTCATTTAAAGGGGTTGCCAAGCTTTCAAGAAATTACGAGTTTCCGAAATACAGGCAAATATTTTTTCACCCAAACTTGATGATACATGGTGGTAATGATCGGTACACAAATCCCACTTGACTCAACAAATTTTGTTCTTCTAGATTGAAGCGTTCGTTTATATCAGCAGTTTATATTTTTAGGTTTCCCTCTGTTCTCCTCTATATAGATAGATGAACTTAAAACTCTAAATCCAACATGCTTTGTAGTAGCTCTTTGAAACTTGAGAAAATAAAGGAGTTCTCAGTTTTTTCTCTATGATTTGTTTCCTCTTCAAGTAGCCCTAAGCAGAGACTGTGGAAAAGCACTTTCATTTAAAGGGGTTGCCAAGCTTCCAAGAAATTACGAGTTTCCGAAATCCAGGCAAATATTTTTTCACCCAAACTTGATGATACGTGGTGGTAATGACAAGTAAACAAATGCCACTTGGCTCACCAAATTGTGTTCTTCTAGGTTGAAGCGTTCGTTTTCAGTAGCAGTTTTTATTTTTAGGTTTCACTTTGTTCTCTCCTATATAGATATATGAATTTGGAACTCTAAATCCAACATGCTTTGTAGTAGCTCTTTGAAACTTGAGAAAATAAAGGCATTCTCAGTTTTGTCTCTATGGTTTGTTTCCTCTTCAAATAGCCCTAGGCACAGACTGTGGAAAAGCACTTTCATTGAAAGGGGTTGCCAAGCTTCCAAGAAATAACGAGTTTCCAAAATACCAGCAAATATTTTTTCACCCAAACTTGATGTTACATGGTGGTAATGATTGGTACACAAATCCCACTTGACTCACCAAATTTTGTTCTTCTAGGTTGAAGCTTTCGTCTACAGTAGCAGTTTTTATATTCAGGTTTTTCTCTGTTCTCTCCTATATAGATAGATGAATTTGGAACTCTAAATACAACATGATTTGTAGTAGCTCTTTGAAACTTGACAAAATAAAGGAGTTCCAAGTTTTGTCTCTATGATTTGTTTCCTCATCAAGTAGCCCTAGGCACAGACTGTGGAAAAGCACTTTCATTGAGAGGGTTTGCCAAGCTTCTAAGAAATAACGAATTTCCGAAATACCACAAAATGTTTTTTCACCCAATCTTGATGATACTTAGTGGTATGATCAGTACACAAATCCCACTTGGCTCACCAAATTTTGTTCTTCTCGGTTGAAGCGTTCGTTTACACTAGCAGTATTTATTTTTAGGTTTCACTTTGTTCTCTCCTATGTAGAGAGATGAATTTGGAACTCTAAATCCAACATGGTTTGTAGTAGCTCTTTGAAAACTTGACAAAATAAAGGAGTTCTCAGTGTTGTGTCTATGGTTTGTTTCCTCTTCAAGAAGCCCTAGGCACAGACTGTGGAAAAGCACTTTCATTGAAAGGGGTTGCCAAGCTTCCAAGAAATAACGCGTTTCCTAAATAACAGCAAATATTTTTTCACCCAATCTGGATCATAATTTGTGGTAATGATCAGTACACAAATCCCACTTGACTCAACAAATTTTGTTCTTCTAGGTTTAAGCGTTCGTTTACAGTAGCAGTTTATATTATTAGGTTTCCCTCTGTTCTTTCCTATATAGATAGATGAATTTGGAACTCTAAATCCAACATGGTTTGTTGTATCTCTTTGAAACTTGACAACATAAAGGAGTTCTCAGTTTTGTCACTATGGTTTGTTTTCTCTTCAAGTACCCCTAAGCAGAGACTGTGGAAAAGCACTTTCACTGAAAGGGGATGCCAAGCTTCCAAGAAATTACGAGTTTCGAAAATACCAGGAAATACTTTTTCACCCAATCCTGATGATAAGTGGTGGTAATGACAAGTACACAAATCCCACTTGGCTCACCAAATTTTGTTCTTCTCGGTTGAAGCGTTCGTTTACACTAGCAGTATTTATTTTTAGGTTTCACTTTGTTGTCTCCTATATAGATAGATGAATTTGGAAATCTAAATACAACATGGATTGTAGTCGCTCTTTGATACTTGACAAAATAAAGGAGTTCTCAGTTTTGTCTCAATGGTTTGTTTCCTCTTCAAGTAGCCCTAAGCAGAGACAGTGGAAAAGCAGTTTCATTGAAACGGGTTGCCAAGCTTCGAAGAAATAATGAGTATCCGAAATACCAGCAAATATTTTTTCACCCAATCTTGATGATACTTGGTGTAATGATCGGTACAGAAATCCCACTTGACTCACCAAATTTTTTCTTCTAGTTTGAAGCGTTCGTTTACAGTAGCAGTTTATATTTTAGGTTTCCCTCTGTTCTCTCCTATATAGATAGCTGAATTTGGAACTCCAAATCCAACATGGTTTGTAATAGCTCTTTGAAACTTTACAAAAAATGTAGTTCTCAGTTTTGTCTCTATGATTTGCTTCCTCTTCAAGTAGCCCTAAGCAGAGACTGTGGAAAAGCACTTTCATTTAAAGGGGTTGCCAAGCTTTCAAGAAATTACGAGTTTCCGAAATACAGGCAAATATTTTTCACCCAAACTTGATGATACATGGTGGTAATGATCGGTACACAAATCCCACTTGACTCAACAAATTTTGTTCTTCTAGGTTGAAGCGTTCGTTTATATCAGCAGTTTATATTTTTAGGTTTCCCTCTGTTCTCCTCTATATAGATAGATGAACTTAAAACTCTAAATCCAACATGCTTTGTAGTAGCTCTTTGAAACTTGAGAAAATAAAGGAGTTCTCAGTTTTTTCTCTATGATTTGTTTCCTCTTCAAGTAGCCCTAAGCAGAGACTGTGGAAAAGCACTTTCATTTAAAGGGGTTGCCAAGCTTCCAAGAAATTACGAGTTTCCGAAATCCAGGCAAATATTTTTCACCCAAACTTGATGATACGTGGTGGTAATGACAAGTAAACAAATGCCACTTGGCTCACCAAATTGTGTTCTTCTAGGTTGAAGCGTTCGTTTTCAGTAGCAGTTTTCATTTTTATTTTTCAATTTGTTCTCTCCTATATAGATATATGAATATGGAACTCTAGTAGCTCTTTGAAACTTGAGAAAATAAAGGCGTTCTCAGTTTTGTCTCTATGGTTTGTTTCCTCTTCAAATAGCCCTAGGCACAGACTGTGGAAAAGCACTTTCATTGAAAGGGGTTGCCAAGCTTCCAAGAAATAACGAGTTTCCGAAATACCAGCAAATATTTTTTCACCCAAACTTGATGTTACATGGTGGTAATGATTGGTACACAAATCCCACTTGACTCACCAAATTTTGTTCTTCTAGGTTGAAGCTTTCGTCTAGAGTAGCAGTTTTTATATTCAGGTTTTTCTCTGTTCTCTCCTATATAGATAGATGAATTTGGAACTCTAAATCCAGCATGGTGTGTAGTAGCTCTTTGAAACTTGACAAAATAAAGGAGTTCTCAGTTTTGTCTCTATGATTTGTTTCCTCTTCTAGTAGCCCTAGGCACAGACTGTGGAAAAGCACTTTCATTGAGAGGGTTTGCCAAGCTTCTAAGAAATAACGAATTTCCGAAATACCAGAAAATATTTTTTCAACCAATCTTGATGATACTTAGTGGTATGATCAGTACACAAATCCCACTTGGCTCACCAAATTTTGTTCTTTTCGGTTGAAGCGTTCGTTTAAACTAGCAGTATTTATTTTTAGGTTTCACTTTGTTCTCTCCTATGTAGAGAGATGAATTTGGAACTCTAAATCCAACATGGTTTGTAGTAGCTCTTTGAAACTTGACAAAATAAAGGAGTTCTCAGTATTTTCTCTATGGTTTGTTTCCTCTTCAAGTAGCCCTAGGCACAGACTGTGGAAAAGCACTTTCATTGAAAGGGGTTGCCAAGCTTCCAAGAGATAACGCGTTTCCTAAATACCAGCAAATATTTTTTCACCCAATCTGCATGATACTTTGTGGTAGTGATCAGTACACAAATCCCATTTGACTCAACAAATTTTGTTCTTCTAGGTTGAAGCGTTCGTTTACAGTAGCAGTTTATATTTTTAGGTTTCCCTCTGTTCTTTCCTATATAGATAGATGAATTTGGAACTCTAAATCCAACATGGTTTGTTGTATCTCTTTGAAACTTGACAACATAAAGGAGTTCTCAGTTTTGTCTCTATGATTTGGTTCCTCTTCATGTAGCCCTAAGCAGAGACTGTGGAAAAGGACTTTCATTGAAAGGGGTTGCCAAGATTCCAAGAAATTACGAGTTTCCGAAATAGCAGCAAATACTTTTTCACCCAATCTGGATGATACGAGGTGGTAATGACAAGTAAACAAATCCCACTTGGCTCACCAAATTTTGTTCTTCTAGGGTGAAGCGTTCGTTTACAGTATCAGTTTTTATTTTATGTTTCACTCTGTTCTCTCCTATATAGGTAGATGAATTTGCAACTCTAAATCCAAAATGGTTTGTAGTAGCTCTTTGAAACTTGACAACACAAAGGAGTTCTCAGTTTTGTTTATAAAGTTTGTTTCCTGTTCAAGTAGCCCTAGGCACAGACTGTTGAAAAGCACTTTTATTGAGAGGGGTTTTCAAGCTTCTAAGAAATAACGACTTTCCGAAATACCAGAAAATATTTTTTCACCCAATCTTGATGATAATTGGTGGTAATGATCGGTACACAAATCCCACTTGGCTCATTAAATTTTGTTCTTCTACTTTGAAGCTTTCGTTTACAGTAGTAGTTTATATTTTCAGGTTTCCCTCTGTTCTCTAATATATAGATAGATGAATTTGGAACTCTAAATCCAACATGGTTTGTAGTAGCTCTTTAAAACTTG
>NW_027513449.1:80085-136739 GCF_048772815.1 Callospermophilus lateralis
ATACCAGCAAATATTTTTTCACCCAAATTTGATGACACTTGGTGGTAATGATTAGTACACAATTCCCACTTGGCTTACCAAATTTTGTTCTTCTAAGTTGAAGCGTTCGTCTACAGTAGCAGTTTTTATATTTAGGTTTCCCTCTGTTCTCTCCTATATAGATAGATGAATTTGGAACTCTAAATCCACCATGGTTTGTAGTAACACTTTGAAACTTGACAAAATAAAGGAGTTCTCAGATTTGTCTCTATGGTTTGTTTCCTCTTCACATAGCCCTAGGCACAGACTGTGGAAAAGCATTTTCATTGAGAGGGGTTGCCAAGCTTCTAAGAAATAACGAGTTTCCGAAATACCAGCAAATATTTTTTCACCCAATCTTGATGATACTTGGTGGTAGTGATCAGTACACAAATACCACTTGGCTCACCACATTTTGTTCTTCTAGGTTGAAGCGTTCGTCTACAGTAGCAGTTTTTATATTTAGGTTTCTCTCTGTTCTCTCCTATAGAGATAGATGAATTTGAAATTCTAAATCCAACATGGTGTGTAGTAGCTCTTTGAAACTTGACAAAATAAAGGAGTTCTCAGTTTTTTCCCTATGGTTTGTTTCCTCTTCAAGTACCCCCGGCACAGACTGTGGAAAAGCACTTTCATTGAGATGGGTTGCCAAGCTTCTAAGAAATAACGAGTTTCCGAAATACCAGCAAATATTTTTTCACCCAATCTTGATGATACTTGGTGGTAATGATCAGTACACAAATCCCACTTGGCTCACCAAATTTTGTTCTTCTAGGATGAAGCGTTCGTCTACAGTAGCAGTTTTTAAAATTAGGTTTTTCTCTGTTCTCTCCTATATAGATAGATGAATTTGGAAGTATAAATCCAACATGGTTTGTAGTAGCTCTTTGAAACTTGACAAAATATAGGAGTTCTCAGTTTTGTCTCTATGGTTTGTTTCCTCTTCAAGTAGCCCTAGGCACAGACTGTGGAAAAGCACTTTCATTGAGATGGCTTGCCAATCTTCTAAGAAATAACGAGTTTCCGAAATACCAGCAAATATTTTTTCACCCAATCTTCATGATACTTGGTGGTTATGATCAGTACACAAATCCCACTTGGCTCACCAAATTTTGTTCTTCTAGGTTGAAGCGTTCGTCTACAGTAGCAGTTTTTATAATTAGGTTTTTCTTTGTTCTCTCCTATATAGATAGATGAATTTGGAACTCTAAATCCTACATGGTTTCTAGTAGCTCTTTGAAACTTGAAAAAATAACGGAGTTCTCAGTTTTGTCTCTATGGTTTGTTTCCTCTTCAAGTAGCCCTAGGCACAGACTGTGGAAAAGCACTTTCATTGAGAGGGGTTGCCAATCTTCTAAGAAAAAACGAGTTTCCGAAATACCAGCAAATATTTTTCACCCAATCTTGATGATACTTGGTGGTAATGATCAGTACACAAATCCACTTGGCTCACAAAATTTTGTTCTTCTAGGTTGAAGCGTTCGTCTACAGTAGCAGTTTTTATATTTAGGTTTCCCTCTGTTATCTCATATATAGATAGGTGAATTTGGAACTCTAAATCCAACATGGTTTGTAGTAGCTCTTTGAGACTTGACAAAATAAAGGAGCTCTCAGTTTTGTCTCTATGGTTTGTTTCCTCTTCAAGTAGCCCTAGGCACACACTGTGGAAAAGCACTTTCATTGAGATGGGTTGCCAAGTTTCTAAGAAATAACGAGTTTCCAAAATACCAGCAAATATTTATTCACCCAATTTTGATGATACTTGGTGGTAATGATCAGTACACAAATCCCACTTGGCTTACCAAATTTTGTTCTTCTAGGTTGAAGCGTTAGTCTACAGTAGCAGTTTTTATATTTAGGTTTCCCTCTGTTCTCTCCTTTATAGATAGATGAATTTGGAACTATAATCCACAAGCTTTGTAGTAGCTCTTTGAAACTTGACAAAATAAAGGAGTTCTCAGTTTTGACTCTATGGTTTGTGTCCTCTTTAAGTAGCCTAGGCACAGACTGTGGAAGCACTTTCATTCTGATGGGTTGCCAAGCTTCTAAGAAATAACGAGTTTCCAAAATAGCAGCAAATATTTTTTCACCCAATCTTGATGATACTTGGTGGTAATGATCAGTACACAAATCCCACTTGGCTCACAAATTTTGTTCTTCTAGTTTGAAGCTTTCGTCTACAGTAGCAGTTTTTATATTTAGGTTTCCCTCTGTTCTCTCCTATACAGATAGATGAATTTGGAACTCTAAATCCAACATGGTTTGTAGTAGCTCTTTGAACCTTGACAAAATAAAGGAGTTCTCAGTTTTGTCTCTATGGTTTGTTTCCTCTTAAAGTAGCCCTAGGCACAGACTGTGGAAAGCACTTTCATTGAGATGTGTTGCCAAGCTTCTAAGAAATAACGAGTTTCCGAAATACCAGCAAATATTTTTTCAAGCAATCTTGTTGATACTTGGTGGTAATGATCAGTACACAAATTGCACTTGGCTCACCAAATTTTGTTCTTCTAGGTTGAAGCGTTCGTCCACAGTAGCAGTTTTTATATTTAGGTTTCTATCTGTTCTCTCCTATATAGATAGATGAATTTGGAACTCTAAATACATCATGGTTTGTAGTAGCTCTTTGAAACTTGACAAAATAAAGGAGTTCTCAGTTTTATCTCTATGGTTTGTTTCCTCTTCAAGTAGCCTTAGGCACAGACTGTGGAAAAGCACTTTCATTGAGAGGGTTGCCAAGCTTCTAAGAAATTACGAGTTTCCGAAATACCAGCAAATATTTTTTCACCCAATCTTGATGATACTTGGTGGTAATGATCAGTACCCAAATCCCACTTGGCTCACCAAATTTTGTTCTTCTACGATGAAGCATTCGTCTACAGTAGCAGTTTTTATATTTTGTTCCCCTCTGTTCTCTCCTATATAGATAGATGAATTTGGAACTCTAAATCCAACATGGTTTGGAGTAGCTCTTTGAAACTTGACAAAATAAAGGAGTTCTCAGATTTGTCTCTATGGATTGTTTCCTCTTCAAGTAGCCCTAGGCCCAGACTGTGGAAAAGCACTTTCATTGAGAGGGGTTGCCAAGCTTCTAAGAAATAACGAGTTTCCGAAATACCAGCAAATATTTTTTCACCCAATCTTGATGATACTTGGTGGTAATGATCAGTACACAAATCCCACTTGGCTCACCAAATTTTGTTCTTCTAGGTTGAAGCGTTCGTCTACATTAGCAGTTTTTATATTTAGGTTTCCCTCTGTTCTCTCCTATATAGATAGATGAATTTGGAACTCTAAATCCAACATGGTTTGTAGTAGCTCTTTGAAACTTGACAAAATAAAGGAGTTCTCAGTTTTGTCTCTATGGTTTGTTTCCTCTTCAAGTAGCCCTAGGCACAGACTGTGGAAAGCACTTTCATTGAGATGGGTTGCCAAGCTTCCAAGAAATAACGAGTTTAGGAAATACCAGCAAATATTTTTTCACCCAAATTTGATGATACTTTGTTGTAATGATCAGTACACAAATCCCACTTGGCTCACGAAATTTTGTTCTTCTAGTTTGAAGCTTTCGTCTACAGTAGCAGTTTTTATATTTAGGTTTCCCTCTGTTCTCTCCTATATAGATAGATGAATTTGGAACTCTAAGTTCAACATGGTTTGTAGTAGCTCTTTGAAATTTGACAAAATAAAGGAGTTCTGAGTTTTGTCTCTATGGATTGTTTCCTCTTCTATTAGCCCTAGGCACAGACTGTGGAAAGCAATTTCATTGAGAATGGTTGCCAAGCTTCTAAGAAATAACGAGTTTGTGAAATACCAGCAAATATTTTTTCACCCAATCTTGATAATACTTGGTGGTAATGTTCAGTACACAAATCCCACTTGGCTCACCAAATTTTGTTCTTCTATGTTGAAGCGTTCGTCGACAGTAGCAGTTTTTATATTTAGGTTTCACTCTGTTTTCTTATATATAGATAGAAGAATCTGGAACTCTAAATCCAACATGGTTTGTAGTAGCTCTTTGAAATTGACAAAATAAAGGAGTTCTCAGTTTTGTCTCTATGGTTTGTTTCCTCTTCAAGTAGCCGTAGGCACAGACAGTGGAAAAGCACTTTCATTGAGAGGGGTTGCCAAGCTTCTAAGAAAGAACGAGTTTCCGAAATACCAGCAAATATTTTTTTTACCCAATCTTGATGATACTTGTTGCTAATGATCAGTACACAAATCCCACTTAGCTCACCAAATTTTGATCTTCTAGGTTGAAGCGTTCGTGTACAGTAGCAGTTTTTATATTTAGGTTTCCCTCTGTTCTCTCCTATATAGATAGATCAATTTGGAACTCTAAATCCAACATGGTTTTTAGTAGCTCTTTGAAGCTTGACAAAATAAAGGAGTTCTCAGATTTTTTTCTATGGTTTGTTTCCTCTTCAAGTAGCCCTAGGCACAGACTGTGGAAAAGCACTTTCATTGAGAGGGTTTCCAAGCTTCTAAGAAATAACGAGTTTCCGAAATACCAGCAGATATTTTTTCACCCAATCTTGATGATACTTGGTGGTAATGATCAGTACACAAATCCCACTTGGCTCACCAAATTTTGTTCTTCTATGTTGAAGCGTTCGTCTAGAGTAGCAGTTTTTATATTTAGGTTTCTCTCTGTTCTCTCCTATATAGATAGATGAATTTGGAACTCTAAATCCAACATGGTTTGTAGGAGGTCTTTGAAACTTGACAAAATAAAGGAGTTCTCAGATTTTTCTCTCTGGTTTGTTTCCTCTTCACTAGCCCTAGGCACAGACTGTGGAAAAGCACTTTCATTGAGATGGGTTGCCAAGCTTCTAAGAAATAACGAGTTTCCGAAATACCAGCAAATATTTTTTCACCCAATCTTGATGATACTTGGTGGTAATTATCAGTACAAAAATCTCACTTGGCTCACCAAATTTTGTTCTTCTCGGTTGAAGCGTACGTTTTCAGTAGCAGTTTTTATGTTTAGGTTTCACTCTGTTCTCTGCTATATAGATAGATGAATTTGGAACTCTAAATCCAACATGCTTTGTAGTAGCTCCTTGAAACTTGACAAAATAAAGGAGTTCTCAGTTTTGTCTCTATGGTTTGGTTCCTCTTCAAGTAGCCCTAGGCACAGACTGTGGAAAAGCACTTTCATTGAGAGGGTTTGCCAAGCTTCTAAGAAATATCGAGTTTCCGAAATACCAGCAAATATTTTTTCAATTAAACTTGATGATACTTAGTGGTAATGATCAGTACAAAAATCCCACTTGGCTCACGAAATTTTGTTCTTCTAGTATGAAGCATTCGTCTTCAGTAGCAGTTTTTATATTTAGGTTTCCCTCTGTTCTATCCTATATAGATAGATGAATTTGGAACTCTAAATCCAACATGGTTTGTAGTAGCTATTTGAAACTTGACAAAATAAAGGAGTTCTCAGATTTGTCTCTATGGTTTGTTTTCTCTTCAAGTAGCCCTAGGAACAGACTGTGGAAAAGCACTTTCATTGAGAGGGGTTGCCAAGCTTCTAAGAAATAACGAGTTTCCGAAATACCATCAAATATTTTTTCACCCAATCTTGATGATACTTGGTGGTAATGATCAGTACACAAATCCCACTTGGCTTAGCAAATTTTGTTCTTCTAGGTTGAAGCGATCGTCTACAGTAGCAGTTTTTATATTTAGGTTTCCCTCTGTTCTCTCATATATAGATAGATGAATTTGGAACTCTAAATCCAACATGGTTTGTAGTAGCTCTTTGAAACTTGACAAAATAAAGAAATTCCCTGTTTTGTCTCTATGGTTTGTTTCCTCTTCAAGTAGCCCTAGGCACAGACTGTGGAAAAGCACTTTCATTGAGAGGGGTTGCCAAGCTTCTAAGAAATAACGAGTTTCCGAAATATCATCAAATATTTTTTCACCCAATCTTGATGATACTTGGTGGTAATGATCAGTACACAAATCCCACTTGGCTTAGCAAATTTTGTTCTTCTAGGTTGAAGCGTTCGTCTACAGTAGCAGTTTTTATATTTAGGTTTCCCTCTGTTCTCTCATATATAGATAGATGAATTTGGAACTCTAAATCCCACATGGTTTGGAGTAGCTCTTTGAAACTTGACAAAATAAAGGAGTTCTCAGATTTGTCTCTATGGTTTGTTTTTTCTGCAAGTAGCCCTAGGCCCAGACTGTGGAAAAGCACTTTCATTGAGAGGGGTTGCCAAGCTTCTAAGAAATAACGAGTTTCCGAAACACCAGGAAATATTTTTTCACCCAATCTTGATGATACTTGGTGGTAATGATCAGTACACAAATCCCACTTGGCTCACCAAATTTTGTTCTTCTAGGTTGAAGCGTTCGTCTACATTAGCAGTTTTTATATTTAGGTTTCCCTCTGTTCTCTCCTATATAGATAGATGAATATGGAACTCTAAATCCAACATGGTTTGTAGTAGCTCTTTGAAACTTGACAAAATAAAAGAGTTCTCAGTTTTGTCTCTATGGTTTGTTTCCTCTTCAAGTAGCCCTAGGCACAGACTGTGGAAAGCACTTTCATTGAGATGGGTTGATAAGCTTCTAAGAAATAACGAGTTTAGGAAATAGCAGCAAATATTTTTTCACCCAAATTTGATGATACTTTGTTGTAATGATCAGTACACAAATCCCACTTGGCTCACCATATTTTGTTCTTCTAGTTTGAAGCTTTCGTCTACAGTAGCAGTTTTTATATTTAGGTTTCCCTCTGTTCTCTCCTATATAGATAGATGAATTTGGAACTCTAAGTTCAACATGGTTTGTAGTAGCTCTTTGAAACTTGAGAAAATAAAGGAGTTCTCAGTTTTGTCTCTATGGATTGTTTCCTCTTCTATTAGCCCTAGGCACAGACTGTGGAAAGCAATTTCATTGAGAATGGTTGCCAAGCTTCTAAGAAATAACGAGTTTCCGAAATACCAGCAAATATTTTTTCACCCAATCTTGATAATACTTTTTGGTAATGTTCAGTACACAAATCCCACTTGGCTCACCAAATTTTGTTCTTCTAGGTTGAAGCGTTCGTCGACAGTAGCAGTTTTTATATTTAGGTTTCACTCTGTTTTCTCATATATAGATAGAAGACTCTGGAACTCTAAATCCAACATGGTTTGTAGTAGCTCTTTGAAACTTGACAAAATAAAGGAGTTCTCAGTTTTGTCTCTATGGTGTGTTTCCTCTTCAAGTAGCCCTAGGCACAGACTGTGGAAAAGCACTTTCACTGAGAGGGTTTGCCAAGCTTCTAAGAAAATACGAGTTTCCGAAATACCAGCAAATATTTTTTCACCCAATCTTGATGATACTTGGTGGTAATGATCAGTACCCAAATCCCACATGCCTCACCAAATTTTGTTCTTCTAGGATGAAGCATTCGTCTACAGTAGCAGTTTTCATAATTCGTTCCCCTCTGTTCTCTCCTATATAGATAGATGAATTTGGAACTCTAAATCCAGTATGGTTTGTAGTAGCTCTTTGAAACTTGACAAAATAAAGAATTTCCCTGTTTTGTCTCTGTGATTTGTTTCCTCTTCAAGTAGCCCAAGAACAGACTGTGGAAAAGCACTTTCATTGAGATGGGTTGCCAAGCTTCTAAGAAATATCGAGTTTCCGAAATACCAGCAAATATTTTTTCACCCAAACTTGATGATACTTGGTGATAATGATCAGCACACAAATCCCACTTGGCTCACCAAATTTTGTTCTTCTAGGATGACGCATTCGTGTACAGTAGCACTTTTTATATTTAGGTTTCCCTCTGTTTTCTCCTATATAAATAGATGAATTTGGAACTCTAAATCCAACATGGTTTGTAGTAGCTCTTTGAAACTTGACAAAATCAAGGAATTCTCAGTTTTGTCTCTCTGGTTTGTGTCCTCTTCAAGTAGCCCTAGGAACAGAATGTGGAAAAACACTTTCATTGAGATGGGTTGCCAAGCTTCTAAGAAATATCGAGTTTCCGAAATACCAGCAAATATTTTTTCACCCAAACTTGATGATACTTGGTGGTAATGATCAGCAGACAAATCCCACTTGGCTCACCAAATTTTGTTCTTCTAGGATGAAGCATTCGTGTACAGTAGCAGTTTTTATGTTTAGGATTCCCTCTGTTCTCTCCTATATAGATAGATAAATTTGGAACTCTAAATCCAACATGGTTTGTAGTAGCTCTTTGAAACTTGACAAAATAAAGGAGTTCTCAGTTTTGTCTCTATGGTTTGTTTCCTCTTCAAGTAGCCCTAGGCACAGACTGTGGAAAAGCACTTTCATTGAGAGGGGTTGCCAAGCTTCTAAGAAATAACGAGTTTCCGAAATACCAGCAAATATTTTTTCACCCAATCTTGATGATACTTGGTGGTAATTATCAGTACAAAAATCCCAATTTGCTCACCAAATTTTGTTCTTCTCGGTTGAAGCGTACGTTTTCAGTAGCAGTTTTTATGTTTAGGTTTCACTCTGTTCTCTGCTATATAGATAGATGAATTTGGAACTCTAAATCCAACATGGTTTGTAGTAGCTTTTTGAAACTTGACAAAATAAAGGAGTTCTCAGTTTTGTCTCTATGGTTTGTTTCCTCTTCAAGTAGCCCTACGCACACACTGTGGAAAAGCACTTTCATTGAGAGGGGTTGCCAAGCTTCTAAGAAATAACGAGTTTCCGAAATACCAGCAAATATTTTTTCACCCAATCTAGATGATACTAGGTGGAAATGATCAGTACACAAATCCCACTTGGCTTACCAAATTTTGTTCATCTAGGTTGAAGCGTTCGTCTACAGTAGCAGTTTTTATATTTAGGTTTCCCTCTGTTCTCTATTATATTGATAGATGAATTTGGAACTCTAAATCCAACAGGGTTTGTAGTAGCTCTTTGAAACTTGACAAAATAAAGGAGTTCTCACATTTGTCTCTATGGTTTGTTTCCTCTTCAAGTAGCCCTAGGCACAGACTGTGGAAAAGCACTTTCATTGAGAGGGGTTGCCAAGCTTCTAAGAAATAACGAGTTCCCGAAATACAAGCAAATATTTTTTCACCCAATCTTGATGATACTTGGTGGTAATGATCAGTACACAAATCCCACTTGGCTTATCAAATTTTGTTCTTCTAGGTTGAAGCGTTCGTCTACAGTAGCAGTTTTTATATTTAGGTTTCCCTCTGTTCTCTCCTATATAGATAGATGAATTTGGAACTCTAAATCCAACATGCTTTGTAGTAGCTCTTTGAAACTTGACAAAATAAAGGAGTTCTCAGTTTTGTCTTTATGTTTTGTTTCCTCTTCAAGTAGCCCTAGGCACAGACTGTGGAAAAGCACTTTCATTGAGAGGGGTTGCCAAGCTTCTAAGAAATAACGAGTTTCCAAAATACCAGCAAATATTTTTTCACCCAATCTTGATGATACTTGTTGCTAATTATCAGTACACAAATCCCACTTGGCTCACCAAATTTAGTTCTTCTAAGTTGAAGCGTTCGTGTACAGTAGCAGTTTTTATATTTAGGTTTCCCTCTGTTCTCGCCTATATAGATAGATGAATTTGGAACTCTAAATCCAACATGGTTTGTAGTAGCTCTTTGAAACTTGACAAAATCAAGGAGTTCTCAGTTTTGTCTCTCTGGTTTGTTTCCTCTTCAAGTAGCCCTAGGCACAGACTGCGGAAAAGCACTTTCACTGAGAGGGTTTGACAAGCTTCTAAGAAATATCGAGTTTCCGAAATACCAGCAAATATTTTTTCAATTAAACTTGATGATACTTAGTGGTAATGATCAGTACAAAAATCCCACTTGGCTCACCAAATTTTGTTCTTCTAGTATGAAGCATTCGTCTTCAGTAGCAATTTTTATATTTAGGTTTCCCTCTGTTCTCTCCTATATAGATAGATGAATTTGGAACTCTAAATCCAACATGGTTTGTAGTAGCTGTTTGAAACTTGACAAAATAAAGGAGTTCTCAGATTTGTCTCTATGGTTTGTTTCTTCTTCAAGTAGCCCTAGGCACAGACTGTGGAAAAGCACTTTCTTTGAGAGGGGTTGCCAAGCTTCTAAGAAATAACGAGTTTCCGAAATACCATCAAATATTTTTTCACCCAATCTTGATGATACTTGGTGGTAATGATCAGTACACAAATCCCACTTGGCTTAGCAAATTTTGTTCTTCTAGGTTGAAGCGTTCGTCTACAGTAGCAGTTTTTATATTTAGGTTTCCCTCTGTTCTCTCCTATATAGATAGATGAATTTGGAACTCTAAATCCAACATGGTTTGTAGTAGCTCTTTGAAACTTGACAAAATAAAGGAGTTCTCAGTTTTGTCTCTATGGTGTGTTTCCTCTTCAAGTAGCCCTAGGCACAGACTGTGGAAAAGCACTTTCACTGAGAGAGTTTGCCAAGCTTCTAAGAAATTACGAGTTTCCGAAATACCAGCAAATATTTTTTCACCCAATCTTGATGATACTTGGTGGTAATGATCAGTACCCAAATCCCACTTGCCTCACCAAATTTTGTTCTTCTAGGATGAAGCTTTGGTCTACAGTAGCAGTTTTTATATTTCGTTCCCCTCTGTTCTCTCCTATATAGATAGATGAATTTGGAACTCTAAATCAAAAACATGCTTTGTAGTAGCTCTTTGAAACTTGACAAAATAAATAAGTTCTCAGTTTTGTCTCTATGGTTTGTTTCCTCTTCAAGTAGCCCTAGGCACATACTGTGGAAGAGCACTTTAATTGAGAGGGGTTGCCAAGCTTCTAAGAAATTACGAGTTTCCGAAATACCAGCAAATATTTTTTCACCCAATCTTGATGATACTTGGTGGTAATGATCAGTACACAAATCCCACTTGGCTCACCAAATTTTCTTCTTCTAGGTTGAAACGTTCGTCTACAGTAGCAGTTTGTATATTTAGGTTTCTCTTTGTTCTCTACTATAGAGATAGATGAATTTGGAACTCTAAATCCAACATGGTTTGTAGTAGCTCTTTGAAACTTGACAAATAAAGGAGTTCTCAGTTTTGTCTCAATGGTTTGTTTCCTCTTCAAGTAGCTCTAGGCATAGACTGTGGAAATGCACTTTCATTGAGAGGGGTTGCCAAGCTTCTAAGAAATTACGAGTTTCAGAAATACCAGCAAATATTTTTTCATCCAATCTTGATGATACTTGGTGGTAATGATCGGTACACAAATCCCACTTAGCTCACCAAATTTTGTTCTTCTAAGTTGAAGCGTTCGTCTACAGTAGCAGTTTTTATATTTAGGTTTCCCTCTGTTCTCTCCTATATAGATAGATGACATTGGAACTCTAAATCCAACATGCTTTGTAGTAGCTCTTTGAAACTTGACAAAATAAAGGAGTTCTCAGTTTTGTCTTTATGTTTTGTTTCCTCTTCAAGTAGCCCTAGGCACAGACTGTGGAAAAGCACTTTCATTGAGAGGGGTTGCCAAGCTTCTAAGAAATAACGAGTTTCCGAAATACCAGCAAATATTTTTTTAACCCAATCTTGATGATACTTGTTGCTAATTATCAGTACACAAATCCCACTCGGCTCACCAAATTTTGTTCTTCTAGAATGAAGCATTCGTCTACAGTAGCAGTTTTTATATTTCGTTCCCCTCTCTTCTCTCCTATATAGATAGATGAATTTGGAACTCTAAATCCAGCATGGTTTGTAGTAGCTCTTTGAAACTTGACGAAATAAAGGACTTCCCTGTTTTGTCTCTATGGTTTGTTTCCTCTTCAAGTAGCCCTAGGAACAGACTGTGGAAAAGCACTTTCACTGAGATGGGTTGCCAAGCTTCTAAGAAATATCGAGTTTCCGAAATACCAGCAAATATTTTTTCACCCAAACTTGATGATACTTGGTAGTAATGATCAGCACACAAATCCCACTTGGCTCACCAAATTTTGTTCTTCTAGGATGAAGCATTCGTGTACAGTAGCAGTTTTTATATTTAGGTTTTCCTCTGTTCTCTCCTATATAGATAGATGAATTTGGAACTCTAAATCCAACATGGTTTGTAGTAGCTCTTTGAAACTTGACAAAATAAAGGAGTTCTCACTTTTGTCTCTATGGTTTGTTTCCTCTTCAAGTAGCCCTAGGCACAGACTGTGGAAAAGCACTTTCATTGAGATGGGTTGCCAAGCTTCTAAGAAATAACAAGTTTCCGAATACCAGCAAATATTTTTTCAACCAATCTTGATGATACTTGGTGGTAATGATCAGTACACAAATCCCACTTGGCTCACCAAATTTTGTTCTTCTCGGTTGAAGCGTACGTTTTCAGTAGCAGTTTTTATGTTTAGGTTTCACTCTGTTCTCTGCTATATAGATAGATGAATTTGGAACTCTAAATCCAACATGGTTTGTAGTAGCTCTTTGAAACTTGACAAAATAAAGGAGTTCTCAGTTTTGTCTCTATGGTTTGGTTCCTCTTCAAGTAGCCCTAGGCACAGACTGTGGAAAAGCACTTTCACTGAGAGCGTTTGCCAAGCTTCTAAGAAATTACGAGTTTCCGAAATACCAGCAAATATTTTTTCACCCAATCTTGATGATACTTGGTGGTAATGATCAGTACCCAAGTCCCACTTGGCTCAACAAATTTTGTTCTTCTAGTATGAAGCATTCGTCTACAGTAGCAGTTTATATATTTAGGTTTCCCTCTGTTCTCTCCTATATAGATAGATGAATTTGGAACTCGAAATCCAGCATGGTTTGTAGTAGCTCTTTGAAACTTGACAAAATAAAGAACTTCTCTGTTTTGTGTCTATGGTTTGTTTCCTTTTCAAGTAGCCCTAGGAACAGACTGTGGAAAAGCACTTTCATTGAGATGGGTTGCCAAGCTTCTAAGAAATATCGAGTTTCCGAAATACCAGCATATATTTTTTCACCCAAACTTGATGATACTTGGTGGTAGTGATCAGTACACAAATCCCACTTGGCTCACCAAATTTTGTTCTTCTAGGTTGAAGCTTTCGTCTACAGTAGCATTTTTATATTTAGGTTTCCCTCTGTTCTCTCCTATATAAATAGATGAATTTGGAACTCTAAATCCAACATGGTTTGTAGTAGCTCTTTGAAACTTGAGAAAATAAAGGAGTTCTCAGATTTGTCTCTATGGTTTGTTTCCTGTCCAAGTAGCCCTAGGCACAGACTGTGGAAAAGCACTTTCATTGAGATTGGTTGCCAATCTTCTAAGAAATAACGAGTTTCCGAAATACCAGCAAATATTTTTTCACCCAATCTTGATGATACTTGGTGGTAATGATCAGTACACAAATCCCACTTGGCTCACGAAATTTTGTTCTTCTAGTTTGAAGCTTTCGTCTACAGTAGCAGTTTTTATATTTAGGTTTCCCTCTTTTCTCTCCTATATTGATAGATGAATTTGGAACTCTAAATTCAACATGGTTTGTAGTAGCTCTTTGAAACTTGACAAAATAAAGAGTTCTCAGTTTTGTCTCTATGGTTTGTTTACTCTTCAAGTAGCCCTAGTCACAGACGGTGGAAAGCACTTTCATTGAGATGGGTTGTCAAGTTTATAAGAAATAACAAGTTTCCGAAATACCAGCAAATATTTTTTAACCCAATCTTGATGATACTTGGTGGTAATGATCAGTACACAAATCATACTTGGCTCACCAAATTTTGTTCTTCTAGGTTGAAACGTTCGTCTACAGTAGCAGTTTGTATATTTAGGTTTCCCTCTGTTCTCTCCTATATAGATAGATGAATTTGGAACTCTAAATCCAACATGGTTTGTAGTAGCTCTTTGAAACGTGACAAAATAAAGGAGTTCTCAGTTTTGTCTCTATGGTTTGTTTCCTTTTCAAGTAGCCCAAGGCACAGACTGTGGAAAAGCACTTTCATTGAGAGGGGTTGCCAAGCTTCTAAGAAATTACGAGTTTCCGAAATACCAGCAAATATTTTTTCACCCAATCTAGATGATACATGGTGGTAATGATCAGTACACAAATCCCACTTGGCTCACCAAATTTTGTTCTTCTAGGTTGAAGCGTTCTTCTACAGTAGCAGTTTTTATATTTAGGTTTCCCTCATTACTCTCCTATATAGATAGATGAATTTGGAACTCTAAATCCAACATGGTTTGTAGTAGCTCTTTGAAACTTGAAAAAGTAAAGGAGTTCTCAGTTTTGTCTCTATGGTTTGGTTCCTCTTCAAGTAGCCCTAGGCACAGACTGTGGAAAAGCACTATCACTTAGAGGGTTTGCCAAGCTTCTAAGAAATAACGAGTTTCCGAAATGCCAGCAAATATTTTTTCACCCAATCTTGATGATACTTGGTGGTAATTATGAGTACCCAAATCCCACTTGGCTCACCAAATTTTGTTCTTCTAGAATGAAGCATTCGTCTACAGTAGCAGTTTTTATATTTCGTTCCCCTCTCTTCTCTCCTATATAGATAGATGAATTTGGAACTCTAAATCCAGCATGGTTTGTAGTAGCTCTTTGAAACTTGACAAAATAAAGGAGTACTCAGTTTTGTCTCTATGGTTTGTTTCCTCTTCAAGTAGCCCAAGGCACAGACTGTGGAAAAGCACTTGCATTGAGAGGGGTTGCCAAGCTTCTAAGAAATAACGAGTTTCCGAAATACCAGCAAATATTTTTTCACCCAATCTAGATGATACATGGTGGTAATGATCAGTACACAAATCCCACTTGGCTCACCAAATTTTGTTCTTCTAGGTTGAAGCGTTCTTCTACAGTAGCAGTTTTTATATTTAGGTTTCCCTCTATTCTCTCCTATATAGATAGATGAATTTGGAACTCTAAATCCAACATGGTTTGTAGTAGCTCTTTGAAACTTGAAAAAGTAAAGGAGTTCTCAGTTTTGTCTCTATGGTTTGGTTCGTCTTCAAGTAGCCCTAGGCACAGACTGTGGAAAAGCACTTTCACTTAGAGGGTTTGCCAAGCTTCTAAGAAATTACGAGTTTCCGAAATACCAGCAAATATTTTTTCACCCAATCTTGATGATACATGGTGGTAATGATCAGTACCCAAATCCCACTTGGCTCACCAAATTTTGTTCTTCTAGAATGAAGAATTCGTCTAGAGTAGCAGTTTTTATATTTCGTTCCCCTCTCTTCTCTCCTACATAGATAGATGAATTTGGAACTCTAAATCCAGCATGGTTTGTAGTAGCTCTTTGAAACTTGACAAAATAAAGAACTTCCCTGTTTTGTCTTTATGGTTTGTTTTTTCTTCAAGTAGCCCTAGGAACAGACAGTGGAAAAGCACATTCATTGAGATGGGATGCCAAGCTTCTAAGAAATATCGAGTTTCCGAAATACCAGCAAATATTTTTTCACCCAAACTTGATGATACCTGGTGGTAATGATCAGTACACACATCCCACTTGGCTCACCAAATTTTGTTCTTCTAGGTTGAAACTTTCGTCTGCAGTATCATTTTTTATATTTAGGTTTCCCTCTGTTCTCTCCTATATAGATAGATGAATTTGGAACTCTAAATTCAACATGGTTTGTAGTAGCTCTTTTAAACTTGACAATATAAAGGAGTTCTCAGTTTTGTCTCTATGGTTTGTTTCCTCCTAAAGTAGCCCTAGTCACAGACTGTGGAAAGCACTTTCATTGAGAGAGGTTGCCAAGCTTCTACGAAATAACGAGTTTCTGAAATACCAGCAAATATTTTTTCACCCAATCTTGATAATACTTGGTGGTAATGAGCAGTACACAAGTCCAACTTGGCTCACCAAATTTTGTTCTTCTGGGTTGAAGCGTTCGTCGACAGTAGCAGTTTTTAATTTTAGGTTTCACTCTGTTCTCTCCTATATAGATAGATGAATTTGGAACTCTAAATCCAACATGGTTTGTAGTAGCTCTTTGAAACTTGACAAAATAAAGGAGTTCTGAGATTTGTCTCTATGGTTTGTTTCCTGTTCAAGTAGCCCTAGGCACAGACTGTGGAAAAGAACTTTCATTGAGTGGGGTTGCCAAGCTACTAAGAAATAACGAGTTTCCGAAATACAAGCAATTTTTTTTTACCCAAACTTGATGATACTTGGTGGTAATGATCAGTACACAAATCCCACTTGTCTCACGAAATTTTGTTCTTCTAGGTTGAAGCGTTCTTCTACAGTAGCAGTTTTTATATTTAGGTTTCCCTCTGTTCTCTCCTATATAGATAGATGAATTTGGAACTCTAAATCCAACATGGTTTGTAGTAGCTCTTTGAAACTTGACAAAATAAAGGAGTTCTCAGTTTTGTCTCTATGCTGTGTTTCCTCTTCAAGTAGCCCTAGGCACAGACTGTGGAAAAGCACTTTCACTGAGAGGGTTTGCCAAGCTTCTAAGAAATTACGAGTTTCCGAAATACCAGCAAATATTTTTTCACCCAATCTTGATGATACTTGGTGGTAATGATCAGTACCCAAATCCCACTTGCCTCACCAAATTTTGTTCTTCTAGGATGAAGCATTCGTCTACAGTAGCAGTTTTTATATTTTGTTCCCCTCTGTTCTCTCCTATATAGATAGATGAATTTGGAACTCTAAATCCAGTATGGTTTGTAGTAGCTCTTTGAAACTTGACAAAATAAAGAACTTCTCTGTATTGTCTCTATGGTTTGTTTCCTTTTCAAGTAGCCCTTGGAACAGACTGTGGAAAAGCACTGTCATTGAGATGGGTTGCCAAGTTTCTAAGAAATATCGAGTTTCCGAAATACCAGCAAATATTTTTTCACCCAAACTTGATGATACTTGGTGGTAATGATCAGTACAAAAATCCCACTTGGCTCACCAAATTTTGTTCTTCTAGGATGAAGCATTCGTCTACAGTAGCAGTTTTTATATTTAAGTTTCCCTCTGTTCTCTATTATATTGATAGATGAATTTGGAACTCTAAATCCAACAGGGTTTGTAGTAGCTCTTTGAAACTTGACAAAATAAAGGAGTTCTCACATTTGTCTCTATGGTTTGTTTCCTCTTCAAGTAGCCCTAGGCACAGACTGTGGAAAAGCAGTTTCATTGAGAGGTGTTGCCAAGCTTCTAAGAAATAACGAGTTTCCGAAATACAAGCAAATATTTTTTCACCCAATCTTGATGATACTTGGTGGTAATGATCAGTACACAAATCCCACTTGGCTTACCAAATTTTGTTCTTCTACGTTGAAGAGTTCGTCTACAGTAGCAGTTTTTATATTTAGGTTTCCCTCTTTTTCTCATATATAGATAGATGAATTTGGAACTCTAAATCCAACATGGTTTGTAGTAGCTCTTTGAAACTTGACAAAATGAAGGAGTTCTCAGATTTTTCTTTATGGTTTGTCTCCACTTCAAGTATCCCTAGGCACAAACTGTGGAAAAGCACTTTCATTGAGATGGGTTGCCAAGCTTCTAAGAAATTACGAGTTTCCGAAATACCAGCAAATATTTTTTCACCCAATCTAGATGATACATGGTGGTAATGATCAGTACACAAATCCCACTTGGCTCACCAAATTTTGTTCTTCTAGGTTGAAGCGTTCTTCTACAGTAGCAGTTTTTATATTTAATTTTCCCTCATTACTCTCCTATATAGATAGATGAATTTGGAACTCTAAATCCAACATGGTTTGTAGTAGCTCTTTGAAACTTGAAAAAGTAAAGGAGTTCTCAGTTTTGTCTCTATGGTTTGGTTCCTCTTCAAGTAGCCCTAGGCACAGACTGTGGAAAAGCACTATCACTTAGAGGGTTTGCCAAGCTTCTAAGAAATTACGAGTTTCCGAAATGCCAGCAAATATTTTTTCACCCAATCTTGATGATACTTGGTGGTAATTATGAGTACCCAAATCCCACTTGGCTCACCAAATTTTGTTCTTCTAGAATGAAGCATTCGTCTACAGTAGCAGTTTTTATATTTCGTTCCCCTCTCTTCTCTCCTATATAGATACATGAATTTGGAACTCTAAATCCAGCATGGTTTGTAGTAGCTCTTTGAAACTTGACAAAATAAAGGAGTACTCAGTTTTGTCTCTATGGTTTGTTTCCTCTTCAAGTAGCCCAAGGCACAGACTGTGGAAAAGCACTTGCATTGAGAGGGGTTGCCAAGCTTCTAAGAAATAACGAGTTTCCGAAATACCAGCAAATATTTTTTCACCCAATCTAGATGATACATGGTGGTAATGATCAGTACACAAATCCCACTTGGCTCACCAAATTTTGTTCTTCTAGGTTGAAGCGTTCTTCTACAGTAGCAGTTTTTATATTTAGGTTTCCCTCTATTCTCTCCTATATAGATAGATGAATTTGGAACTCTAAATCCAACATGGTTTGTAGTAGCTCTTTGAAACTTGAAAAAGTAAAGGAGTTCTCAGTTTTGTCTCTATGGTTTGGTTCGTCTTCAAGTAGCCCTAGGCACAGACTGTGGAAAAGCACTTTCACTTAGAGGGTTTGCCAAGCTTCTAAGAAATTACGAGTTTCCGAAATACCAGCAAATATTTTTTCACCCAATCTTGATGATACATGGTGGTAATGATCAGTACCCAAATCCCACTTGGCTCACCAAATTTTGTTCTTCTAGAATGAAGAATTCGTCTAGAGTAGCAGTTTTTATATTTCGTTCCCCTCTCTTCTCTCCTACATAGATAGATGAATTTGGAACTCTAAATCCAGCATGGTTTGTAGTAGCTCTTTGAAACTTGACAAAATAAAGAACTTCCCTGTTTTGTCTTTATGGTTTGTTTTTTCTTCAAGTAGCCCTAGGAACAGACAGTGGAAAAGCACATTCATTGAGATGGGTTGCCAAGCTTCTAAGAAATATCGAGTTTCCGAAATACCAGCAAATATTTTTTCACCCAAACTTGATGATACCTGGTGGTAATGATCAGTACACACATCCCACTTGGCTCACCAAATTTTGTTCTTCTAGGTTGAAGCTTTCGTCTGCAGTAGCATTTTTTATATTTAGGTTTCCCTCTGTTCTCTCCTATATAGATAGATGAATTTGGAACTCTAAATTCAACATGGTTTGTAGTAGCTCTTTTAAACTTGACAATATAAAGGAGTTCTCAGTTTTGTCTCTATGGTTTGTTTCCTCCTAAAGTAGCCCTAGTCACAGACTGTGGAAAGCACTTTCATTGAGAGAGGTTGCCAAGCTTCTACGAAATAACGAGTTTCTGAAATACCAGCAAATATTTTTTCACCCAATCTTGATAATACTTGGTGGTAATGAGCAGTACACAAGTCCAACTTGGCTCACCAAATTTTGTTCTTCTGGGTTGAAGCGTTCGTCGACAGTAGCAGTTTTTAATTTTAGGTTTCACTCTGTTCTCTCCTATATAGATAGATGAATTTGGAACTCTAAATCCAACATGGTTTGTAGTAGCTCTTTGAAACTTGACAAAATAAAGGAGTTCTGAGATTTGTCTCTATGGTTTGTTTCCTGTTCAAGTAGCCCTAGGCACAGACTGTGGAAAAGAACTTTCATTGAGTGGGGTTGCCAAGCTACTAAGAAATAACGAGTTTCCGAAATACAAGCAATTTTTTTTTACCCAAACTTGATGATACTTGGTGGTAATGATCAGTACACAAATCCCACTTGTCTAACGAAATTTTGTTCTTCTAGGTTGAAGCGTTCTTCTACAGTAGCAGTTTTTATATTTAGGTTTCCCTCTGTTCTCTCCTATATAGATAGATGAATTTGGAACTCTAAATCCAACAAGGTTTGTAGTAGCTCTTTGAAACTTGACAAAATAAAGGAGTTCTCAGTTTTGTCTCTATGCTGTGTTTCCTCTTCAAGTAGCCCTAGGCACAGACTGTGGAAAAGCACTTTCACTGAGAGGGTTTGCCAAGCTTCTAAGAAATTACGAGTTTCCGAAATACCAGCAAATATTTTTTCACCCAATCTTGATGATACTTGGTGGTAATGATCAGTACCCAAATCCCACTTGCCTCACCAAATTTTGTTCTTCTAGGATGAAGCATTCGTCTACAGTAGCAGTTTTTATATTTTGTTCCCCTCTGTTCTCTCCTATATAGATAGATGAATTTGGAACTCTAAATCCAGTATGGTTTGTAGTAGCTCTTTGAAACTTGACAAAATAAAGAACTTCTCTGTATTGTCTCTATGGTTTGTTTCCTTTTCAAGTAGCCCTTGGAACAGACTGTGGAAAAGCACTGTCATTGAGATGGGTTGCCAAGTTTCTAAGAAATATCGAGTTTCCGAAATACCAGCAAATATTTTTTCACCCAAACTTGATGATACTTGGTGGTAATGATCAGTACAAAAATCCC
Organism: Callospermophilus lateralis; assembly: GCF_048772815.1. Lineage (NCBI taxonomy): Eukaryota > Metazoa > Chordata > Mammalia > Rodentia > Sciuridae > Callospermophilus > Callospermophilus lateralis. The sequence goes on from NW_027513449.1 coordinate 100,360, forward strand.
ACTTGGCTCACCAAATTTTGTTCTTCTAGGATGAAGCATTCGTCTACAGTAGCAGTTTTTATATTTAAGTTTCCCTCTGTTCTCTATTATATTGATAGATGAATTTGGAACTCTAAATCCAACAGGGTTTGTAGTAGCTCTTTGAAACTTGACAAAATAAAGGAGTTCTCACATTTGTCTCTATGGTTTGTTTCCTCTTCAAGTAGCCCTAGGCACAGACTGTGGAAAAGCAGTTTCATTGAGAGGGGTTGCCAAGCTTCTAAGAAATAACGAGTTTCCGAAATACAAGCAAATATTTTTTCACCCAATCTTGATGATACTTGGTGGTAATGATCAGTACACAAATCCCACTTGGCTTACCAAATTTTGTTCTTCTACGTTGAAGAGTTCGTCTACAGTAGCAGTTTTTATATTTAGGTTTCCCTCTTTTTCTCATATATAGATAGATGAATTTGGAACTCTAAATCCAACATGGTTTGTAGTAGCTCTTTGAAACTTGACAAAATGAAGGAGTTCTCAGATTTTTCTTTATGGTTTGTCTCCACTTCAAGTATCCCTAGGCACAAACTGTGGAAAAGCACTTTCATTGAGATGGGTTGCCAAGCTTCTAAGAAATAACGAGTTTCCGAAATACCAGCAAATATTTTTTCACCCAATCTTGATGATACTTGGTGGAAATGATCAGTACACAAATCCCACTTGGCTCACCAAATTTTGTTCTTCTACGTTGAAGCGTTCTTCTACAGTAGCAGTTTTTATATTTAGGTTTCCCTCTGTTCTCTCCTATATAGATAGATGAATTTGGAACTCTAAATCCAACATGGTTTGTAGTAGCTCTTTGAAACTTGACAAAATAAATAAGTTCTCAGTTTTGTCTCTATGGTTTGTTTCCTCTTCAAGTAGCCCTAGGCACATACTGTGGAAGAGCAGTTTCATTGAGAGGGGTTGCCAAGCTTCTAAGAAATTACGAGTGTCCGAAATACCAGCAAATAGTTTTTCACCCAATCTTGATGATACTTGGTGGTAATGATCAGTACACAAATCCCACTTGGCTCACCAAATTTTCTTCTTCTAGGTTGAAACGTTCGTCTACAGTAGCAGTTTGTATATTTAGGTTACTCTTTGTTCTCTCCTATATAGATAGATGAATTTGGAACTCTAAATCCAACATGGTTTGTAGTAGCTCTTTGAAACTTGACAAATAAAGGAGTTCTCAGTTTTGTCTCTATGGTTTGTTCCCTCTTCAAGTAGCCCTAGGCACAGACTGTGAAAAAGCACTTTCATTGAGAGGGGTTGCCAAGCTTCTAAGAAATAACGAGTTTCCGAAATACAAGCAAATATTTTTTCACCCAATCTTGATGATACTTGGTGGTAATGATCAGTACACAAATCCCACTTGGCTTACCAAATTTTGTTCTTCTACGTTGAAGAGTTCGTCTACAGTAGCAGTTTTTATATTTAGGTTTCCCTCTTTTTCTCATATATAGATAGATGAATTTGGAACTACTAAATCCACATGGTTTGTAGTAGCTCTTTGAAACTTGACAAAATGAAGGAGTTCTCAGATTTTTCTTTATGGTTTGTCTCCACTTCAAGTATCCCTAGGCACAAACTGTGGAAAAGCACTTTCATTGAGATGGGTTGCCAAGCTTCTAAGAAATTACGAGTTTCCGAAATACCAGCAAATATTTTTTCACCCAATCTAGATGATACATGGTGGTAATGATCAGTACACAAATCCCACTTGGCTCACCAAATTTTGTTCTTCTAGGTTGAAGCGTTCTTTTACAGTAGCAGTTTTTATATTTAGGTTTCCCTCATTACTCTCCTATATAGATAGATGAATTTGGAACTCTAAATCCAACATGGTTTGTAGTAGCTCTTTGAAACTTGAAAAAGTAAAGGAGTTCTCAGTTTTGTCTCTATGGTTTGGTTCCTCTTCAAGTAGCCCTAGGCACAGACTGTGGAAAAGCACTATCACTTAGAGGGTTTGCCAAGCTTCTAAGAAATTACGAGTTTCCGAAATGCCAGCAAATATTTTTTCACCCAATCTTGATGATACTTGGTGGTAATTATGAGTACCCAAATCCCACTTGGCTCACCAAATTTTGTTCTTCTAGAATGAAGCATTCGTCTACAGTAGCAGTTTTTATATTTCGTTCCCCTCTCTTCTCTCCTATATAGATAGATGAATTTGGAACTCTAAATCCAGCATGGTTTGTAGTAGCTCTTTGAAACTTGACAAAATAAAGGAGTACTCAGTTTTGTCTCTATGGTTTGTTTCCTCTTCAAGTAGCCCAAGGCACAGACTGTGGAAAAGCACTTGCATTGAGAGGGGTTGCCAAGCTTCTAAGAAATAACGAGTTTCCGAAATACCAGCAAATATTTTTTTCACCCAATCTAGATGATACATGGTGGTAATGATCAGTACACAAATCCCACTTGGCTCACCAAATTTTGTTCTTCTAGGTTGAAGCGTTCTTCTACAGTAGCAGTTTTTATATTTAGGTTTCCCTCTATTCTCTCCTATATAGATAGATGAATTTGGAACTCTAAATCCAACATGGTTTGTAGTAGCTCTTTGAAACTTGAAAAAGTAAAGGAGTTCTCAGTTTTGTCTCTATGGTTTGGTTCGTCTTCAAGTAGCCCTAGGCACAGACTGTGGAAAAGCACTTTCACTTAGAGGGTTTGCCAAGCTTCTAAGAAATTACGAGTTTCCGAAATACCAGCAAATATTTTTTCACCCAATCTTGATGATACATGGTGGTAATGATCAGTACCCAAATCCCACTTGGCTCACCAAATTTTGTTCTTCTAGAATGAAGAATTCGTCTAGAGTAGCAGTTTTTATATTTCGTTCCCCTCTCTTCTCTCCTACATAGATAGATGAATTTGGAACTCTAAATCCAGCATGGTTTGTAGTAGCTCTTTGAAACTTGACAAAATAAAGAACTTCCCTGTTTTGTCTTTATGGTTTGTTTTTTCTTCAAGTAGCCCTAGGAACAGACAGTGGAAAAGCACATTCATTGAGATGGGTTGCCAAGCTTCTAAGAAATATCGAGTTTCCGAAATACCAGCAAATATTTTTTCACCCAAACTTGATGATACCTGGTGGTAATGATCAGTACACACATCCCACTTGGCTCACCAAATTTTGTTCTTCTAGGTTGAAGCTTTCGTCTGCAGTAGCATTTTTTATATTTAGGTTTCCCTCTGTTCTCTCCTATATAGATAGATGAATTTGGAACTCTAAATTCAACATGGTTTGTAGTAGCTCTGTTAATCTTGACAATATAAAGGAGTTCTCAGTTTTGTCTCTATGGTTTGTTTCCTCCTAAAGTAGCCCTAGTCACAGACTGTGGAAAGCACTTTCATTGAGAGAGGTTGCCAAGCTTCTACGAAATAACGCGTTTCTGAAATACCAGCAAATATTTTTTCACCCAATCTTGATAATACTTGGTGGTAATGAGCAGTACACAAGTCCAACTTGGCTCACCAAATTTTGTTCTTCTGGGTTGAAGCGTTCGTCGACAGTAGCAGTTTTTAATTTTAGGTTTCACTCTGTTCTCTCCTATATAGATAGATGAATTTGGAACTCTAAATCCAACATGGTTTGTAGTAGCTCTTTGAAACTTGACAAAATAAAGGAGTTCTGAGATTTGTCTCTATGGTTTGTTTCCTGTTCAAGTAGCCCTAGGCACAGACTGTGGAAAAGAACTTTCATTGAGTGGGGTTGCCAAGCTACTAAGAAATAACGAGTTTCCGAAATACAAGCAATTTTTTTTTACCCAAACTTGATGATACTTGGTGGTAATGACCAGTACACAAATCCCACTTGTCTCACGAAATTTTGTTCTTCTAGGTTGAAGCGTTCTTCTACAGTAGCAGTTTTTATATTTAGGTTTCCCTCTGTTCTCTCCTATATAGATAGATGAATTTGGAACTCTAAATCCAACATGGTTTGTAGTAGCTCTTTGAAACTTGACAAAATAAAGGAGTTCTCAGTTTTGTCTCTATGCTGTGTTTCCTCTTCAAGTAGCCCTAGGCACAGACTGTGGAAAAGCACTTTCACTGAGAGGGTTTGCCAAGCTTCTAAGAAATTACGAGTTTCCGAAATACCAGCAAATATTTTTTCACCCAATCTTGATGATACTTGGTGGTAATGATCAGTACCCAAATCCCACTTGCCTCACCAAATTTTGTTCTTCTAGGATGAAGCATTCGTCTACAGTAGCAGTTTTTATATTTTGTTCCCCTCTGTTCTCTCCTATATAGATAGATGAATTTGGAACTCTAAATCCAGTATGGTTTGTAGTAGCTCTTTGAAACTTGACAAAATAAAGAACTTCTCTGTATTGTCTCTATGGTTTGTTTCCTTTTCAAGTAGCCCTTGGAACAGACTGTGGAAAAGCACTGTCATTGAGATGGGTTGCCAAGTTTCTAAGAAATATCGAGTTTCCGAAATACCAGCAAATATTTTTTCACCCAAACTTGATGATACTTGGTGGTAATGATCAGTACAAAAATCCCACTTGGCTCACCAAATTTTGTTCTTCTAGGATGAAGCATTCGTCTACAGTAGCAGTTTTTATATTTAAGTTTCCCTCTGTTCTCTATTATATTGATAGATGAATTTGGAACTCTAAATCCAACAGGGTTTGTAGTAGCTCTTTGAAACTTGACAAAATAAAGGAGTTCTCACATTTGTCTCTATGGTTTGTTTCCTCTTCAAGTAGCCCTAGGCACAGACTGTGGAAAAGCAGTTTCATTGAGAGGGGTTGCCAAGCTTCTAAGAAATAACGAGTTTCCGAAATACAAGCAAATATTTTTTCACCCAATCTTGATGATACTTGGTGGTAATGATCAGTACACAAATCCCACTTGGCTTACCAAATTTTGTTCTTCTACGTTGAAGAGTTCGTCTACAGTAGCAGTTTTTATATTTAGGTTTCCCTCTTTTTCTCATATATAGATAGATGAATTTGGAACTCTAAATCCAACATGGTTTGTAGTAGCTCTTTGAAACTTGACAAAATGAAGGAGTTCTCAGATTTTTCTTTATGGTTTGTCTCCACTTCAAGTATCCCTAGGCACAAACTGTGGAAAAGCACTTTCATTGAGATGGGTTGCCAAGCTTCTAAGAAATAACGAGTTTCCGAAATACCAGCAAATATTTTTTCACCCAATCTTGATGATACTTGGTGGAAATGATCAGTACACAAATCCCACTTGGCTCACCAAATTTTGTTCTTCTACGTTGAAGCGTTCTTCTACAGTAGCAGTTTTTATATTTAGGTTTCCCTCTGTTCTCTCCTATATAGATAGATGAATTTGGAACTCTAAATCCAACATGGTTTGTAGTAGCTCTTTGAAACTTGACAAAATAAATAAGTTCTCAGTTTTGTCTCTATGGTTTGTTTCCTCTTCAAGTAGCCCTAGGCACATACTGTGGAAGAGCAGTTTCATTGAGAGGGGTTGCCAAGCTTCTAAGAAATTACGAGTGTCCGAAATACCAGCAAATAGTTTTTCACCCAATCTTGATGATACTTGGTGGTAATGATCAGTACACAAATCCCACTTGGCTCACCAAATTTTCTTCTTCTAGGTTGAAACGTTCGTCTACAGTAGCAGTTTGTATATTTAGGTTACTCTTTGTTCTCTCCTATATAGATAGATGAATTTGGAACTCTAAATCCAACATGGTTTGTAGTAGCTCTTTGAAACTTGACAAATAAAGGAGTTCTCAGTTTTGTCTCTATGGTTTGTTTCCTCTTCAAGTAGCCCTAGGCACAGACTGTGGAAAAGCACTTTCATTGAGAGGGGTTGCCAAGCTTCTAAGAAATAACGAGTTTCCGAAATACCAGCAAATATTTTTTCACCCAATCTTGATGATACTTGTTCCTAATTATCAGTACACAAATCCCACTCGGCTCACCAAATTTTGTTCTTCTAGGTTGAAGCGTTCGTCGACAGTAGCAGTTTTTATATTTAGGTTTCACTCTGTTCTCTCCTATATAAATAGATGAATTTGGAACTCTAAATCCAACATGGTTTGTAGTAGCTCTTTGAAACTTGACAAAATAAAGGAGTTCTCAGATTTGTCTCTATGGTTTGTTTCCTGTTCAAGTAGCCCTAGGCACAGACTGTGGAAAAGCACTTTCATTGAGATTGGTTGCCAATCTTCTAAGAAATAACGAGTTTCCGAAATACCAGCAAATATTTTTTCACCCAATCTTGATGATACTTGGTGGTAATGATCAGTACACAAATCCCACTTGGCTCACCAAATTTTGTTCTTCTAGTTTGAAGCTTTCGTCTACAGTAGCAGTTTTTATATTTAGGTTTCCCTCTGTTCTCTCCTATATAGATAGATGAATTTGGAACTCTAAATTCAACATGGTTTGTAGTAGCTCTTTGAAACTTGACAAAATAAAGGAGTTCTCAGTTTTGTCTCTATGGTTTGTTTACGCTTCAAGTAGCCCTAGTCACAGACGGAGGAAAACACTTTCATTGAGATGGGTTGTCAAGTTTATAAGAAATAACAAGTTTCCGAAATACCAGCAAATATTTTTTAACCCAATCTTGATGATACTTTGTGGTAATGATCAGTACACAAATCATACTTGGCTCACCAAATTTTGTTCTTCTAGGTTGAAACGTTCGTCTACAGTAGCAGTTTGTATATTTAGGTTTCCCTCTGTTCTCTCCTATATAGATAGATGAATTTGGAACTCTAAATCCAACATGGTTTGTAGTAGCTCTTTGAAACGTGACAAAATAAAGGAGTTCTCAGTTTTGTCTCTATGGTTTGTTTCCTTTTCAAGTAGCCCAAGGCACAGACTGTGGAAAAGCACTTTCATTGAGAGGGGTTGCCAAGCTTCTAAGAAATTACGAGTTTCCGAAATACCAGCAAATATTTTTTCACCCAATCTAGATGATACATGGTGGTAATGATCAGTACACAAATCCCACTTGGCTCACCAAATTTTGTTCTTCTAGGTTGAAGCGTTCTTCTACAGTAGCAGTTTTTATATTTAGGTTTCCCTCATTACTCTCCTATATAGATAGATGAATTTGGAACTCTAAATCCAACATGGTTTGTAGTAGCTCTTTGAAACTTGAAAAAGTAAAGGAGTTCTCAGTTTTGTCTCTATGGTTTGGTTCCTCTTCAAGTAGCCCTAGGCACAGACTGTGGAAAAGCACTATCACTTAGAGGGTTTGCCAAGCTTCTAAGAAATTACGAGTTTCCGAAATGCCAGCAAATATTTTTTCACCCAATCTTGATGATACTTGGTGGTAATTATCAGTACCCAAATCCCACTTGGCTCACCAAATTTTGTTCTTCTAGAATGAAGCATTCGTCTACAGTAGCAGTTTTTATATTTCGTTCCCCTCTCTTCTCTCCTATATAGATAGATGAATTTGGAACTCTAAATCCAAAATGGTTTGTAGTAGCTCTTTGAAACTTGACAAAATAAAGAACTTCCCTGTTTTGTCTCTATGGTTTGTTTCCTGTTCAAGTAGCCCTAGGCACAGACTGTGGAAAAGAACTTTCATTGAGTGGGGTTGCCAAGCTTCTAAGAAATAACGAGTTTCCGAAATACCAGCAAATATTTTTTCAAACAATCTTGATGATACTTGGTGGTAATGATCAGTACACAAATCCCACTTGGCTCACGAAATTTTGTTCTTCTAGTTTGAAGCTTTTGTGTACAGTAGCAGTTTTTATATTTAGGTTTCCCTCTGTTCTCTCCTATATAGATAGATGAATTTGGAACTCTAAATCCAGTATGGTTTGTAGTAGCTCTTTGAAACTTGACAAAATAAGGAATTTCCCAGTTTTTTCTCTGTGGTTTGTTTCCTCTTCAAGTAGCCCTAGGAACAGACTGTGGAAAAGCACTTTCTTTGAGATGGGTTGCCAAGCTTCTAAGAAATATCGAGTTTCCGAAATACCAGCAAATATTTTTTCACCCAAACATGATGATACTTGGTGGTAATGATCAGTACAAAAATCCCACTTGGCTCAACAAATTTTGTTCTTCTAGGATGAAGCATTCGTCAACAGTAGCAGTTTTTATATTTAGGTGTCCCTCTGTTCTCTCCTATATAGATAGATGAATTTGGAACTCTAAATCCAGCATGGTTTGTAGTAGCTCTCTGAAACTTGACAGAATAAAGGAGTTCTCAGTTTTGTCTCTATGGTTTGTTTCCTCTTCAAGTAGCCCTAGGCACAGACAGTGGAAGAGCACTTTCATTGAGAGGGATTGCCAAGCTTCAAAGAAATTAGGAGTGTCCGAAATACCAGCAAATATTTTTTCACCCAATCTTGATGGTACTTGGTGGTAATGATCAGTACACAAATCCCACTTGGCTCACCAAATTTTGTTTTTCTAGGTTGAAGTGTTCGTCTACAGTAGCAGTTTTTATATTTAGGTTTTCCTCTGTTCTCTCCTATATAGATAGATAAATTTGAAACTCTAAATCCAACATGGTTTGTAGTAGCTCTTTGAAACTTGACAAAATAAAGGAGTTCTCCGTTTTGTCTCTATGGTTTGTTTACTCTTCAAGTAGCCCTAGTCACAGACGGTGGAAAGCACTTTCATTGCGATGGGTTGCCAAGCTTATAAGAAATAACAAGTTTCCGAAATACCAGCAAATATTTTTTAACCCAATCTTGATGATACTTGGTGGTAAGGATCAGTACACAAATCCCACTTGGCTCACCAAATTTTCTTCTTCTAGGTTGAAACGTTCGTCTACAGTAGCAGTTTGTATATTTAGGTTTCTCTTTGTTCTCTCCTATATAGATAGATGAATTTGGAACTCTAAATCCAACATGGTTTGTAGTAGCTCTTTGAAACTTGACAAAATAAAAAAGTTCTCAGTTTTGTCTCTATGGTTTGTTTCCTCTTCAAGTAGCCCTAGGCATAGACGGTGGAAAAGCACTTTCATTGAGAGGGGTTGCCAAGCTTCTAAGAAATAACGAGTTTCCGAAATACAAGCAATTTTTTTTTTACCCAAACTTGATGATACTTGGTGGTAAGGATCAGTACACAAATCCCACTTGTCTCACGATATTTTGTTCTTCTAGGTTGAAGCGTTCTTCTACAGTAGCAGTTTATATATTTAGGTTTCCCTCTGTTCTCTCCTATATAGATAGATGAATTTGGAACTCTAAATCCAACATGGTTTGTAGTAGCTCTTTGAAACTTGACAAAATAAAGGAGTTCTCAGTTTTGTCTCTATGGTGTGTTTCCTCTTCAAGTAGCCCAAGGCACAGACTGGGGAAAAGCACTTTCATTGAGAGGGTTTGCCAAGCTTCTAAGAAATTACGAGTTTCCGAAATACCAGCATTTATTTTTTCACCCAATCTTGATGATACTTGGTGGTAATGATCAGTACCCAAATCTCATTTGCCTCACCAAATTTTGTTCTTCTAGGATGAAGCATTGGTGTACAGTAGCAGTTTTTATATTTCGTTCCCCTCTGTTCTCTCCTATACAGATAGATGAATTTGGAACTCTAAATCCAGTATGGTTTGTAGTAGCTCTTTGAAACTTGACAAAATAAAGGAGTTCTCAGTTTTGTCTTTATGTTTTGATTCCTCTTCAAGTAGCCCTAGGCACAGACTGTGGAAAAGCACTTTCACTGAGAGGGTTTGCCAAGCTTCTAAGAAATTACGAGTTTCCGAAATACCAGCAAATATTTTTTCACCCAATCTTGATGATACTTGGTGGTAATGATCAGTAGGCAAATCCCACTTGGCTCACCAAATTTTGTTCTTGTAGGATGAAGCATTCGTCTACAGTAGCAGTTTTTGTATTTCGGTTCCCCGCTGTTCTCTCCTATATAGATAGATGAATTTGGAACTCTAAATCCAGCATGGTTTGTAGTAGCTCTTTGACACTTGACAAAATAAAGAACTTCTCTGTTTTGTCTCTATGGTTTGTTTCCTTTTCAAGTAACCCTAGGAACAGACTGTGGAAAAGCACTTTCATTGAGAGGGGTTGCCAAGTTCTAAGAAATATCGAGTTTCCCGATATACCAGCAAATATTTTTTCACCCAAATTTGATGATACTTGGTGGTAATGATCAGTACAAAAATCCCACTTGGCTCACCAAATTTTGTTCTTCTAGGATGAAGCATTCGTCTACAGTAGCAGTTTTTATATTTAGGTTTCCCTCTGTTCTCTATTATATTGATAGATGAATTTGGAACTCTAAATCCAACAGGATTTGTAGTAGCTCTTTGAAACTTGACAAAATAAAGGAGTTCTCACATTTGTCTCTATGGTTTGTTTCCTCTTCAAATAGCCCTAGGCACAGACTGTGGAAAAGCACTTTCATTGAGAGGGTTGCCAGGCTTCTAAGAAATAACGAGTTTCCGAAATACAAGCAAATATTTTTTCACCCATTCTTGATGATACTTGGTGGTAATGATCAGTACACAAATCCCACTTGGCTTACCAAATTTTGTTCTTCTACGTTGAAGAGTTCGTCTACAGTAGCAGTTTTTATATTTAGGTTTCCCTCTGTTCTCTCATATATAGATAGATGAATTTGGAACTCTAAATCCAACATGGTTTGTAGTAGCCCTTGAAACTTGACAAAATAAAGGAGTTCTCAGATTTTTCTTTATGGTTTGTCTCCACTTCAAGTATCCCTAGGCACAAACTGTGGAAAAGCACTTTCATTGAGATGGGTTGCCAAGCTTCTAAGAAATAACGAGTTTCCGAAATACCAGCAAATATTTTTTCACCCAATCATGATGATACTTGGTGGTAATGATTGGAACACAAATCCCACTTAGCTCACCAAATTTTGTTCTTCTAGGTTGAAGCGTTCGTCTACAGTAGCAGTTTTTATATTTAGGTTTCCCTCTGTTCTCTCCTATATAGATAGATGAATTTGGAACTCTAAATCCAACATGGTTTGTAGTAGCTCTTTGAAACTTGACAAAATAAAGAACTTCTCTGTTTTGTCTCTATGGTTTGTTTCCTTTTCAAGTAGCCCTAGGAACAGACTGTGGAAAAGCACTTTCATTGAGATGGGTTGCCAAGTTTCTAAGAAATATCGAGTTTCCGAAATACCAGGAAATTTTTTTCACCCAAACTTGATGATACTTGGTGGTAATGATCAGTACAAAAATCCCACTTGGCTCACCAAATTTTGTTCTTCTAGGATGAAGCATTCGTCTACAGTAGCAGTTTTTATATTTAGGTTTCCCTCTGTTCTCTATTATATTGATAGATGAATTTGGAACTCTAAATCCAACAGGGTTTGTAGTAGCTCTTTGAAACTTGAAAAAGTAAAGGAGTTCTCAGTTTTGTCTCTATGGTTTGGTTCCTCTTCAAGTAGCCCTAGGCACAGACTGTGGAAAAGCACTTTCACTTAGAGGGTTTGCCAAGCTTCTAAGAAATTACGAGTTTCCGAAATACCAGCAAATATTTTTTCACCCAATCTTGATGATACTTGGTGGTAATTATCAGTACCCAAATCCCACTTGGCTCACCAAATTTTGTTCTTCTAGAATGAAGCATTCGTCTACAGTAGCAGTTTTTATATTTCGTTCCCCTCTCTTCTCTCCTATATAGATAGATGAATTTGGAACTCTAAATCCAGCATGGTTTGTAGTAGCTCTTTGAAACTTGACAAAATAAAGAACTTCCCTGTTTTGTCTCTATGGTTTGTTTCCTCTTCTAGTAGCCCTAGGAACAGACAGTGGAAAAGCACTTTCATTGAGATGGGTTGCCAAGCTTCTAAGAAATATCGAGTTTCCGAAATACCAGCAAATATTTTTACACCCAAACTTGATGATACTTGGTGGTAATGATCACTACACAAATCCCACTAGGCTCACCAAAGTTTGTTCTTCTAGGTTGAAGCTTTCGTCTACAGTAGCATTTTTTATATTTAGGTTTCCCTCTGTTCTCTCCTATATAGATAGATGAATTTGGAACTCTAAATTCAACATGGTTTGTAGTAGCTCTTTTAAACTTGACAATATAAAGGAGTTCTCAGTTTTGTCAATATGGTTTGTTTCCTCTTAAAGTAGCCCTAGGCACAGACTGTGGAAAGCACTTTCATTGAGAGGCGTTGCCAAGCTTCTAAGAAATAACGAGTTTCCGAAATACCAGCAAATATTTTTTCATCCAATCTTGATAATACTTGGTGGTAATGATCAGTACACAAGTCCAACTTGGCTCACCAAATTTTTTTCTTCTAGGTGGAAGCGTTCGTCGACAGTAGCAGTTTTTAATTTTAGGGTTCACCCTGTTCTCTCATATATAGATAGATGAATTTGGAACTCTAAATCCAACATGGTTTGTAGTAGCTCTTTGAAACTTGACAAAATAAAGGAGTTCTGAGTTTTCTCTCTATGGTTTGTTTCCTCTTCAAGTAGCCCTAGGCACAGACAGTGGAAAAGCACTTTCATTGAGAGTGGTTGCCAGGCTTCTAAGATTACAAGTTTGCGAAATACCAGCAAATATTTTTTCACCCAATCATGATGATACTTGGTGGTAATGATCAGTATACAGATCCCAATTGGCTCACCAAATTTTGTCCTTCTAGGTTGAAGCGTTCGTCTACAGTAGCAGTTTGTATATTTAGGTATCCCTCTGTTCTCTCCTATAGAGATAGATGAATTTGGAACTCTAAATCCAACATGGTTTGTAGTAGCTCTTTGAAACTTGACAAAATAAAGGAGTTCTCAGTTTTGTCTCTATGGTTTGTATCCTCTTCAAGTAGCCCTAGGCACAGACTGTGGAAAAGCGCTTTCATTGAGATGGGTTGCCAAGCTTCTAAGAATTAACGAGTTTAGGAAATACCAGCAAATATTTTTTCACCCAATCTTGATGATACTTGGTGGTAATGATCAGTACACAAATCCCACTTGGCTCACCAAATTTTGTTCTTCTAGGTTAAAGCTTTCGTCTACAGTAGCAGTTTTTATTTAGTTTTCCCTCTGTTCTCTCCTATATAGATAGATGAATTTGGAACTCTAAATTCAACATGGTTTGTAGTAGCTCTTTTAAACTTGACAAAATAAAGGAGTTCTGAGTTTTTTCTCTATGGTTTGTTTCCTCTTCAAGTAGCCCTAGGCACAGACTGTGGAAAGCACTTTCATTTAGAGGGGTTGCCAAACTTCTAAGAAATAACGAGTTTCCGAAATACCAGCAAATATTTTTTCACCCAATCTTGATGATACTTGGTGGTAATGATCACTACACAAGTCCCACTTGGCTCACAAAATTTTTTTCTTCTAGGTTGAAGCGTTCTTCGACAGTAGCAGTTTTTATATTTAGGGTTCACTCTGTTCTCTCATATATAGATAGATGAATTTGGAACTCTAAATCCAACATGGTTTGTAGTAGCTCTTTGAAACGTGACAAAATAAAGGAGTTCTGAGTTTTCTCTCTATGGTTTGTTTCCTCTTCAAGTAGCCCTAGGCACAGACTGTGGAAAAGCACTTTCATTAAGAGGGGTTGCCAAGCTTCTAAGAAATTACGAGTTTTCGAAATACCAGCAAATATTTTTTCACCCAATCTTGATGATACTTGGTGGTAATGATCAGTACACAAATCCCACTTGGCTCACGAAATTTTGTTCTTCTAGTTTGAAGCTTTCGTCTACAGTAGCAGTTTTTATATTTAGGTTTCCCTCTTTTCTCTCCTATATACATAGATGAATTTGGAACTCTAAATTCAACATGGTTTGTAGTAGCTCTTTGAAACTTGACAAAATAAAGGAGTTCTCAGTTTTGTCTCTATGGTTTGTTTACTCTTCAAGTAGCCCTAGTCACAGACGGTGGAAAGCACTTTCATTGAGATGGGTTGTCAAGTTTATAAGAAATAACAAGTTTCCGAAATACCAGCAAATATTTTTTAACCCAATCTTGATGATACTTGGTGGTAATGATCAGTACACAAATCTCACTTGGCTCACCAAATTTTGTTCTTCTAGGTTGAAACGTTCGTCAACAATAGCAGTTTTTATATTTAGGTTTCCCTCTGTTCTCTCCTGTATAGATAGATGAATTTGGAACTCTAATTCCAACATGGTTTGTAGTAGCTCTTTGAAACTTGACAAAATAAAGGAGTTCTCAGTTTTTTCCCTATGGATTGTTTCCTCTTCAAGTAGCCCTAGCAAACACTGTGTCAAAGCACTTTCATTGAGAGGGGTTGCCAAGCTTCTAAGAAATAACGATTTTCCGAAATACCAGCAAATACTTTTTCACCCAATATTGATGATACTGGTGGTAATGATCAGTACACAAATCCCGCTTGGCTCACCAAATTTTGTTCTTCTAGGTTGAGAGTTCGTCTACAGAAGCAGTTTTTATATTTAGGTTTCCCTCTGTTCTCTCCTATATAGATAGATGAATTTGGAACTCTAAATCCAACATGGTTTGTAGTAGCTCTTTGAAACTTGACAAAATAAAGGAGTTCTCAGATTTGTTTCTATGTTTTGTTTCCTCTTCAAGTAGCCCTAGGCACAGACTGTGGAAAAGCACTTTCATTGAGAGGGGTTGCCAAGCTTCTAAGAAATTACGAATTTCCGAAATACCAGCAAATATTTTTTCACCCAATCTTGATGATACTTGGTGGTAATGATCAGTACACAAATCCCACTTGGCTCACCAAATTTTGTTCTTCTAGGTTGAAGCGTTCGTCTACAGTAGTAATTTTTATATTTAGGTTTCCCTCTGTTCTCTCCTATATAAATAGATGAATTTGGAACTCTAAATCCAACATGGTTTGTAGTAGCTCTTGAAAGTTGTCAAAATAATGGTTTTCTCAGTTTTGTCTCTATGGTTTGTTTCCTATTCAAGAAGCCCTAGGAACACACTGTGGAAAAGCACTTTCATCGAGAGGGGTTGTCATGCTTCTAAGAAATAACGAGTTTCCGAAATACCAGCAAATATTTTTTCACCCAATCTTGATGATACTTGGTGGTAATGATCAGTACACAAATCCCACTTGGCTCACCAAATTTCGTTCGTCTAGGATGAAGCGTTCGTCTACAGTAGCAGTTTTTATATTTAGGTTTCACTCTGTTCTCTCATATATAGATAGATGAATTTGGAACACTAAATCCAACATGGTTTGTAGTAGCTCTTTGAAACTTGAAAAAATAAAGGTTTTCTCAGTTTTGTCTCTATGGTTTGTGTCCTCTTCAAGTAGCCCTAGGCACACACTGTGGAAAAGCACTTTCACTGAGAGGGGTTGCCATGCTTCTAAGAAATAACGAGTTTCCGAAATACCAGCAAATATTTTTTCACCCAATCTTGATGATACTTGTTGGTAATGATCAGTACAGGAATCCCACTTGGCTCACCAAATTTTGTTCTTCTATTTTGAAGCTTTCATCTACAGTAGCATTTTTTATATTTAGGTTTCCCTCTGTTCTCTCCTATATAGATAGATGAATTTGGAACTCTAAATCCAACATGGTTTGTAGTAGCTCTTTGAAACTTGACAAAATAAAGGAGTTCTTAGTTTTGTCTCTATGTTTTGTTTCCTCTTCAAGTAGCCGTAGGCACAGACTGTGGAAAGCACTTTCATTGAGATGGGTTGATAAGCTTCTAAGAAATAACGAGATTCCGAAATATCAGCAAATATTTTTTCACCCAATCTTGATGATACTTGGTGGTCTTGATCAGTACACAATTCCCACTTGGCTCACCAAATTTTGTTCTTCTAGGTTGAAGCGTTTGTCTACAGTCGCAGTTTTTATATTTAGGTTTCACTCTGTTCTCTCATATATAGATATATGAATTTGGAACTCTAAATCCAACATGGTTTGTAGTAGCTATTTGAAACTTGACAAAATAAAGGAGTTCTCAGTTTTGTCTCTATGGTTTGTTTCCTCTTCAAGTAGCCCTAGGCGCAGACTGTGGAAAAGCACTTTCATTGAGAGGGGTTGCCAAGCTTCTAAGAAATAACGAGTTTCCGAAATACCAGCAAAACTTTTTTCAACCAATCTTGATGATACTTGGTGGTAATGATCAGTATACAGATCCCACTTGGCTCACCAAATTTTGTTCTTCTAGGTTGAAGCGTTCATCTACAGTAACAGTTTTTATATTTAGGTTTCACTCTGTTCTCTCATATATAGATAGATGAATTTGGAACACTAAATCCAACATGGTTTGTAGTAGCTCTTTGGAACTTGACAAAATAAAGGTTTTCTCAATTTTGTCTCTATGGTTTGTTTCCTCTTCAAGTAGCCCTAGGCACAGACTGTGGAAAAGCACTTTCACTGAGCGTGGTTGCCAATTTCTAAGAAATTACAAGTTTCCGAAACACCAGCAAATATTTTTTCACAAAATCTTGATGATACTAGGTGGTAATGATCAGTACACAAATCCCACTTGGCTCACCAAATTTTGTTCTTCTAGGTGGAAGCGTTCGTTTACAGTAGCAGTTTTTATATTTAGGTTTCTCTCTGTTCTCTCCTATATAGATAGATGAATTTGGAACTCTAAATCCAACATGGATAGTCGTAGCTCTTTGAAACTTGACAAAATAAAGGAGTTCTCAGTTTTCTCTCTATGGTTTGTTTCCTCTTCAAGTAGCCCTAGGCAGAGAATGTGGAAAAGCACTTTCATTTAGTGGGGTTGCCAAGCTTCTAAGAAATAAGGAGTTTCCGAAATACCAGCAAATATTTTTTCACCCCATCTTGATGATACTTGGTGGTAATGATCAGTACACAAATCCCACTTGGCTCACCAAATTTTGTTCTTCTAGGTTGAAGCGTTCGTCTACAGTAGCAGTTTTTATATTTAGGTTTCACTCTGTTCTCTCATATATAGATAGATGAATATGGAACACTAAATCCAACATGGTTTGTAGTAGCTCTTTGGAACTTGACAAAATAAAGGTTTTCTCAATTTTGTCTCTATGGTTTGTTTCCTCTTCAAGTAGCCCTAGGCACAGACTGTGGAAAAGCACTTTCACGGAACGTGGTTGCCAATTTCTAAGAAATTACAAGTTTCCGAAACACCAGCAAATATTTTTTCACCCAATCTTGATGATACTAGGTGGTAATGATCAGTACACAAATCCCACTTGGCTCACCAAATTTTGTTCTTCTAGGTTGAAGCGTTCGTTTACAGTAGCAGTTTTTATATTTAGGTTTCTCTCTGTTCTCTCCTATATAGATAGATGAATTTGGAACTCTAAATCCAACATGGATAGTAGTAGCTCTTTGAAACTTGACAAAATAAAGGAGTTCTCAGTTTTCTCTCTATGGTTTGTTTCCTCTTCAAGTAGCCCTAGGCACAGAATGTGGAAAAGCACTTTCATTTAGTGGGGTTGCCAAGCTTCTAAGAAATAACGAGTTTCCGAAATACCAGCAAATATTTTTTCACCCAATCTTGATGATACTTGGTGGTAATGATCACTACACAAATCCCACTTGGCTCACCAAATTTTGTTCTTCTAGGTTGAAGCGTTCGTCTACAGTAGCAGTTTTTATATTTAGGTTTCACTCTGTTCTCTCATATATAGATAGATGAATATGGAACACTAAATCCAACATGGTTTGTAGTAGCTCTTTGGAACTTGACAAAATAAAGGTTTTCTCAATTTTGTCTCTATGGTTGGTTTCCTCTTCAAGTAGCCCTAGGCACAGACTGTGGAAAAGCACTTTCACGGAACGTGGTTGCTAATTTCTAAGAAATTACAAGTTTCCGAAACACCAGCAAATATTTTTTCACCCAATCTTGATGATACTAGGTGGTAATGATCAGTACAAAAATCCCACTTGGCTCACCAAATTTTGTTCTTCTAGGTTGAAACGTTCGTCTACAATAGCAGTTTTTATATTTAGGTTTCCCTCTGTTCTCTCCTGTATAGATAGATGAATTTGGAACTCTAAATCCAACATGGTTTGTAGTAGCTCTTTGAATCTTGACAAAATAAAGGAGTTCTCAGTTTTGTCTCTATGGTTTGTTCCCTCTTCAAGTAGCCTAGGCACAGACTTTGGAAAAGCACTTTTATTGAGAGGGGTTGCCAAGCTTCTAAGAAATAACGAGTTTCCGAAATACCAGCAAATATTTTTTCACCCAATCTTGATGATACTTGGTGGTAATGATCAGTACACAAATCCCTCTTGGCTCACTAAATTTTGTTCTTCTAGGTTGAAGCGTTCTTCTACTTAGGCAGTTTTTATATTTAGGTTTCCCTCTGTTCTCTCCTCTATAGATAGATGAATTTGGAACTCTAAATCCAACATGGATTGTAGTAGCTCTTTGAAATTTGAAAAAATAAAGGAGTTCTCAGTTTTGTCTCTATGGTTTGTTTCCTCTTCAAGTAGCCCTAAGCACAGACTGTGGAAAAGCACTTTCATTGAGAGGGGTTGCCAAGCTTCTAAGAAATAACGAGTTTCCGAAATACCAGCAAAATTTTTTCAACCAATCTTGATGATACTTGGTGGTAATGATCAGTATACAGATCCCACTTGGCTCACCAAATTTTGTTCTTCTAGGTTGAAGCGTTCGTCTACAGTAGCAGTTTTTATATTTAGGTTTCACTCTGTTCTCTCATATATAGATAGATGAATTAGGAACTCTAAATCTAACAGGGTTTATAGTAGCTCTTTGAAACTTGACAAAATAAAGGAGTTCTAAGTTTTCTCTCTATGGTTTGTTTCCTCTTCAAGTAGCCCTAGGCACAGAATGTGGAAAAGCACTTTCATTTAGAGGGGTTGCCAAGCTTCTAAGAAATAACGAGTTTCCGAAATACCAGGAAATATTTTCTCACCCAATCTTGATGATACATGGTGGTCATGATCAGTACACAAATCCCACTTGGCTCACCACATTTTGTTCTTCTAGGTTGAAGCGTTCGTCTACAGTAGCAGTTTTTATATTTAGGTTTCACTCTGTTCTCTCATATATAGATAGATGAATATGGAACACTAAATCCAACATGGTTTGTAGTAGCTCTTTGGAACTTGACAAAATAAAGTTTTTCTCAATTTTGTCTCTATGGTTTGTTTCCTCATCAAGTAGCCCTAGGCACAGACTGTGGAAAAGCACTTTCACTGAGCGTGGTTGCCAATTTCTAAGAAATTACAAGTTTCCGAAACACCAGCAAATATTTATTCACCCAATATTGATGATACTAGGTGGTAATGATCAGTACACAAATCCCACTTGGCTCACCAAATTTTGTTCTTCTAGGTTGAAGCGTTGGTTTACAGTAGCAGTTTTTATATTTAGATTTCTCTCTGTTCTCTCCTATATAGATAGATGAATTTGGAACTCTAAATCCAACATGGATAGTAGTAGCTCTTTGAAACTTGACACAATAAAGGAGTTCTCAGTTTTCTCTCTATGGTTTGTTTCCTCTTCAAGTAGCCCTAGGCACAGAATGTGGAAAAGCACTTTCATTTAGTGGGGTTGCCAAGCTTCTAAGAAATAACGAGTTTCCGAAATACCAGCAAATATTTTTTCACCCAATCTTGATGATACTTGGTGGTAATGATCACTACACAAATCCCACTTGGCTCACCAATTTTGTTCTTCTAGGTTGAAGCGTTCGTCTACAGTAGCAGTTTTTATATTTAGGTTTCACTCTGTTCTCTCATATATAGATAGATGAATATGGAACACTAAATCCAACATGGTTTGTAGTAGCTCTTTGGAACTTGACAAAATAAAGGTTTTCTCAATTTTGTCTCTATGGTTGGTTTCCTCTTCAAGTAGCCCTAGGCACAGACTGTGGAAAAGCACTTTCACGGAACGTGGTTGCTAATTTCTAAGAAAATACAAGTTTCCGAAACACCAGCAAATATTTTTTCACCCAATCTTGATGATACTAGGTGGTAATGATCAGTACAAAAATCCCACTTGGCTCACCAAATTTTGTTCTTCTAGGTTGAAACGTTCGTCTACAATAGCAGTTTTTATATTTAGGTTTCCCTCTGTTCTCTCCTGTATAGATAGATGAATTTGGAACTCTAAATCCAACATGGTTTGTAGTAGCTCTTTGAATCTTGACAAAATAAAGGAGTTCTCAGTTTTGTCTCTATGGTTTGTTCCCTCTTCAAGTAGCCCTAGGCACAGACTTTGGAAAAGCACTTTTATTGAGAGGGGTTGCCAAGCTTCTAAGAAATAACGAGTTTCCGAAATACCAGCAAATATTTTTTCACCCAATCTTGATGATACTTGGTGGTAATGATCAGTACACAAATCCCTCTTGGCTCACTAAATTTTTGTTCTTCTAGGTTGAAGCGTTCTTCTACTTAGGCAGTTTTTATATTTAGGTTTCCCTCTGTTCTCTCCTCTATAGATAGATGAATTTGGAACTCTAAATCCAACATGGATTGTAGTAGCTCTTTGAAACTTGAAAAAATAAAGGAGTTCTCAGTTTTGTCTCTAGGGTTTGTTTCCTCTTCAAGTAGCCCTAAGCACAGACTGTGGAAAAGCACTTTCATTGAGAGGGGTTGCCAAGCTTCTAAGAAATAACGAGTTTCCGAAATACCAGCAAAAATTTTTTCAACCAATCTTGATGATACTTGGTGGTAATGATCAGTATACAGATCCCACTTGGCTCACCAAATTTTGTTCTTCTAGGTTGAAGCGTTCGTCTACAGTAGCAGTTTTTATATTTAGGTTTCACTCTGTTCTCTCATATATAGATAGATGAATTAGGAACTCTAAATCCAATAGGGTTTATAGTAGCTCTTTGAAACTTGACAAAATAAAGGAGTTCTAAGTTTTCTCTCTATGGTTTGTTTCCTCTTCAAGTAGCCCTAGGCACAGAATGTGGAAAAGCACTTTCATTTAGAGGGGTTGCCAAGCTTCTAAGAAATAACGAGTTTCCGAAATACCAGGAAATATTTTCTCACCCAATCTTGATGATACTTGGTGGTCATGATCAGTACACAAATCCCACTTGGCTCACCACATTTTGTTCTTCTAGGTTGAAGCGTTCGTCTACAGTAGCAGTTTTTATATTTAGGTTTCACTCTGTTCTCTCATATATAGATAGATGAATATGGAACACTAAATCCAACATGGTTTGTAGTAGCTCTTTGGAACTTGACAAAATAAAGGTTTTCTCAATTTTGTCTCTATGGTTTGTTTCCTCATCAAGTAGCCCTAGGCACAGACTGTGGAAAAGCACTTTCACTGAGCGTGTTTGCCAATTTCTAAGAAATTACAAGTTCCGAAACACCAGCAAATATTTATTCACCCAATATTGATGATACTAGGTGGTAATGATCAGTACACAAATCCCACTTGGCTCACCAAATTTTGTTCTTCTAGGTTGAAGCGTTGGTTTACAGTAGCAGTTTTTATATTTAGGTTTCTCTCTGTTCTCTCCTATATAGATAGATGAATTTGGAACTCTAAATCCAACATGGATAGTAGTAGCTCTTTGAAACTTGACACAATAAAGGAGTTCTCAGTTTTCTCTCTATGGTTTGTTTCCTCTTCAAGTACCCCTTTTCAGAGAATGTGGAAAAGCACTTTCATTTAGTGGGGTTGCCAAGCTTCTAAGAAATAACGAGTTTCCGAAATACCAGCAAATATTTTTTCACCCAAACTTAATGATACTTGGTGGTAATGATCAGTACACAAATCCCACTTGGCTCACCAAATTTTGTTCTTCTAGGTTGAAGCGTTCGTCTACAGTAGCAGTTTTTATATTTAGGTTTCACTCTGTTCTCTCATATATAGATAGATGAATATGGAACACTAAATCCAACATGGTTTGTAGTAGCTCTTTGGAACTTGACAAAATAAAGGTTTTCTCAATTTTGTCTCTATGGTTTGTTTCCTCTTCAAGTAGCCCTAGGCACAGACTGTGGAAAAGCACTTTCACGGAACGTGGTTGCCAATTTCTAAGAAATTACAAGTCCGAAACACCAGCAAATATTTTTTCACCCAATCTTGATGATACTAGGTGGTAATGATCAGTACACAAATCCCACTTGGCTCACCAAATTTTGTTCTTCTAGGTTGAAGCGTTCGTTTACAGTAGCAATTTTTATATTTAGGTTTCTCTCTGTTCTCTCCTATATAGATAGATGAATTTGGAACTCTAAATCCAACATGGATAGTAGTAGCTCTTTGAAACTTGACAAAATAAAGGAGTTCTCAGTTTACTCTCTATGGTTTGTTTCCTCTTCAAGTAGCCGTAGGCACAGAATGTGGAAAAGCACTTTCATTTAGTGGGGTTGCCAAGCTTCTAAGAAATAACGAGTTTCCGAAATACCAGCAAATATTTTTTCACCGAATCTTGATGATACTTGGTGGTAATGATCACTACACAAATCCCACTTGGCTCACCAAATTTTGTTCTTCTAGGTTGAAGCGTTCGTCTACAGTAGCAGTTTTTATATTTAGGTTTCACTCTGTTTTCTCATATATAGATAGATGAATATGGAACACTAAATCCAACATGGTTTGTAGTAGCTCTTTGGAACTTGACAAAATAAAGGTTTTCTCAATTTTGTCTCTATGGTTGGTTTCCTCTTCAAGTAGCCCTAGGCACAGACTGTGGAAAAGCACTTTCACGGAACGTGGTTGCTAATTTCTAAGAAATTACAAGTTTCCGAAACACCAGCAAATATTTTTTCACCCAATCTTGATGATACTAGGTGGTAATGATCAGTACAAAAATCCCACTTGGCTCACCAAATTTTGTTCTTCTAGGTTGAAACGTTCGTCTACAATAGCAGTTTTTATATTTAGGTTTCCCTCTGTTCTCTCCTGTATAGATAGATGAATTTGGAACTCTAAATCCAACATGGTTTGTAGTAGCTCTTTGAATCTTGACAAAATAAAGGAGTTCTCAGTTTTGTCTCTATGGTTTGTTCCCTCTTCAAGTAGCCCTAGGCACAGACTTTGGAAAAGCACTTTTATTGAGAGGGGTTGCCAAGCTTCTAAGAAATAACGAGTTTCCGAAATACCAGCAAATATTTTTTCACCCAATCTTGATGATACTTGGTGGTAATGATCAGTACACAAATCCCTCTTGGCTCACTAAATTTTGTTCTTCTAGGTTGAAGCGTTCTTCTACTTAGGCAGTTTTTATATTTAGGTTTCCCTCTGTTCTCTCCTCTATAGATAGATGAATTTGGAACTCTAAATCCAACATGGATTGTAGTAGCTCTTTGAAACTTGAAAAAATAAAGGAGTTCTCAGTTTTGTCTCTAGGGTTTGTTTCCTCTTCAAGTAGCCCTAAGCACAGACTGTGGAAAAGCACTTTCATTGAGAGGGGTTGCCAAGCTTCTAAGAAATAACGAGTTTTCCGAAATACCAGCAAAAATTTTTCAACCAATCTTGATGATACTTGGTGGTAATGATCAGTATACAGATCCCACTTGGCTCACCAAATTTGTTCTTCTAGGTTGAAGCGTTCGTCTACAGTAGCAGTTTTTTATTTAGGTTTCACTCTGTTCTCTCATATATAGATAGATGAATTAGGAACTCTAAATCTAACAGGGTTTATAGTAGCTCTTGAAACTTGACAAAATAAAGGAGTTCTAAGTTTTCTCTCTATGGTTTGTTTCCTCTTCAAGTAGCCCTAGGCACAGAATGTGGAAAAGCACTTTCATTTAGAGGGGTTGCCAAGCTTCTAAGAAATAACGAGTTTCCGAAATACCAGGAAATATTTTCTCACCCAATCTTGATGATACATGGTGGTCATGATCAGTACACAAATCCCACTTGGCTCACCACATTTTGTTCTTCTAGGTTGAAGCGTTCGTCTACAGTAGCAGTTTTATATTTAGGTTTCACTCTGTTCTCTCATATATAGATAGATGAATATGGAACACTAAATCCAACATGGTTTTTAGTAGCTCTTTGGAACTTGACAAAATAAAGGTTTTCTCAATTTTGTCTCTATGGTTTGTTTCCTCATCAAGTAGCCCTAGGCACAGACTGTGGAAAAGCACTTTCACTGAGCGTGGTTGCCAATTTCTAAGAAATTACAAGTTTCCGAAACACCAGCAAATATTTATTCACCCAATATTGATGATACTAGGTGGTAATGATCAGTACACAAATCCCACTTGGCTCACCAAATTTTGTTCTTCTAGGTTGAAGCGTTGGTTTACAGTAGCAGTTTTTATATTTAGGTTTCTCTCTGTTCTCTCCTATATAGATAGATGAATTTGGAACTCTAAATCCAACATGGATAGTAGTAGCTCTTTGAAACTTGACACAATAAAGGAGTTCTCAGTTTTCTCTCTATGGTTTGTTTCCTCTTCAAGTACCCCTTTTCAGAGAATGTGGAAAAGCACTTTCATTTAGTGGGGTTGCCAAGCTTCTAAGAAATAACGAGTTTCCGAAATACCAGCAAATATTTTTTCACCCAAACTTAATGATACTTGGTGGTAATGATCAGTACACAAATCCCACTTGGCTCACCAAATTTTGTTCTTCTAGGTTGAAGCGTTCGTCTACAGTAGCAGTTTTTATATTTAGGTTTCACTCTGTTCTCTCATATATAGATAGATGAATATGGAACACTAAATCCAACATGGTTTGTAGTAGCTCTTTGGAACTTGACAAAATAAAGGTTTTCTCAATTTTGTCTCTATGGTTTGTTTCCTCTTCAAGTAGCCCTAGGCACAGACTGTGGAAAAGCACTTTCACGGAACGTGGTTGCCAATTTCTAAGAAATTACAAGTCCGAAACACCAGCAAATATTTTTTCACCCAATCTTGATGATACTAGGTGGTAATGATCAGTACACAAATCCCACTTGGCTCACCAAATTTTGTTCTTCTAGGTTGAAGCGTTCGTTTACAGTAGCAGTTTTTATATTTAGGTTTCTCTCTGTTCTCTCCTATATAGATAGATGAATTTGGAACTCTAAATCCAACATGGATAGTAGTAGCTCTTTGAAACTTGACAAAATAAAGGATTTCTCAGTTTTCTCTCTATGGTTTGTTTCCTCTTCAAGTAGCCGTAGGCACAGAATGTGGAAAAGCACTTTCATTTAGTGGGGTTGCCAAGCTTCTAAGAAATAACGAGTTTCCGAAATACCAGCAAATATTTTTTCACCGAATCTTGATGATACTTGGTGGTAATGATCACTACACAAATCCCACTTGGCTCACCAAATTTTGTTCTTCTAGGTTGAAGCGTTCGTCTACAGTAGCAGTTTTTATATTTAGGTTTCACTCTGTTTTCTCATATATAGATAGATGAATATGGAACACTAAATCCAACATGGTTTGTAGTAGCTCTTTGGAACTTGACAAAATAAAGGTTTTCTCAATTTTGTCTCTATGGTTGGTTTCCTCTTCAAGTAGCCCTAGGCACAGACTGTGGAAAAGCACTTTCACGGAACGTGGTTGCTAATTTCTAAGAAATTACAAGTTTACGAAACACCAGCAAATATTTTTTCACCCAATCTTGATGATACTAGGTGGTAATGATCAGTACAAAAATCCCACTTGGCTCACCAAATTTTGTTCTTCTAGGTTGAAACGTTCGTCTACAATAGCAGTTTTTATATTTAGGTTTCCCTCTGTTCTCTCCTGTATAGATAGATGAATTTGGAACTCTAAATCCAACATGGTTTGTAGTAGCTCTTTGGAACTTGACAAAATAAAGGTTTTCTCAATTTTGTCTCTATGGTTTGTTTCCTCTTCATGTAGCCCTAGGCACAGACTGTGGAAAAGCACTTTCACGGAACGTTGTTGCCAATTTCTAAGAAATTACAAGTTTCCGAAACACCAGCAAATATTTTTTCACCCAATCTTGATGATACTAGGTGGTAATGATCAGTACAAAAATCCCACTTGGCTCACCAAATTTTGTTCTTCTAGGTTGAAGCGTTCGTTTACAGTAGCAGTTTTATATTTAGGTTTCTCTCTGTTCTCGCCTATATAGATAGATGAATTTGGAACTCTAAATCCAACATGGATAGTAGTAGCTCTTTGAAACTTCACAAAATAAAGAAGTTCTCAGTTTTGTCTCTATGGTTTGTTTCCTCTTAAAGTAGCCCTAGGCACAGACTGTGGAAAAGCACTTTCATTGAGAGTGGTTGCCAAGCTTCTAAGAAATTACAAGTTTCCGAAACACCAGCAAATATTTTTTCACCCAATCTTGATGATACTAGGTGGTAATGATCAGTACACAAATCCCACTTGGCTCACCAAATTTTGTTCTTCTAGGTTGAAGCGTTCGTTTACAGTAGCAGTTTTTATATTTAGGTTTCTCTCTGTTCTCTCCTATATAGATAGATGAATTTGGAACTCTAAATCCAACATGGATAGTAGTAGCTCTTTGAAACTTGACAAAATAAAGGGAGTTCTCAGTTTTCTCTCTATGGTTTGTTTCCTCTTCAAGAAGCCCTAGGCACAGAATGTGGAAAAGCACTTTCATTTAGTGGGGTTGCCAAGCTTCTAAGAAATAACGAGTTTCCGAAATACCAGCAAATATTTTTTCACCCAATCTTGATGATACTTGGTGGTAATGATCACTACACAAATCCCACTTGGCTCACCAAATTTTGTTCTTCTAGGTTGAAGCGTTCGTCTACAGTAGCAGTTTTTATATTTAGGTTTCACTCTGTTCTCTCATATATAGATAGATGAATATGGAACACTAAATCCAACATGGTTTGTAGTAGCTCTTTGGAACTTGACAAAATAAAGGTTTTCTCAATTTTGTCTTTATGGGTGGTTTCCTCTTCAAGTAGCCCTAGGCACAGACTGTGGAAATTCACTTTCACGGAACGTGGTTGCTAATTTCTAAGAAATTACAAGTTTCCGAAACACCAGCAAATATTTTTTCACCCAATCTTGATGATACTAGGTGGTAATGATCAGTACAAAAATCCCACTTGGCTCACCAAATTTTGTTCTTCTAGGTTGAAACGTTCGTCTACAATAGCAGTTTTTATATTTAGGTTTCCCTCTGTTCTCTCCTGTATAGATAGATGAATTTGGAACTCTAAATCCAACATGGTTTGTAGTAGCTCTTTGAATCTTGACAAAATAAAGGAGTTCTCAGTTTTGTCTCTATGGTTTGTTCCCTCTTCAAGTAGCCCTAGGCACAGACTTTGGAAAAGCACTTTTATTGAGAGGGGTTGCCAAGCTTCTAAGAAATAACGAGTTTCCGAAATACCAGCAAATATTTTTTCACCCAATCTTGATGATACTTGGTGGTAATGATCAGTACACAAATCCCACTTGGCTCACAAAATTTTGTTCTTCTAGGTTGAAGCGTTCGTCTACAGTAGCAGTTTTTATATTTAGGTTTCACTCTGTTCTCTCATGTATAGATAGATGAATTTGGAACTCTAAATTCAACATGGTTTGTAGTAGCTCTTTGAAACTTGACAAAATAAAGGAGTTCTCAATTTTGTTTCTATGGTTTGTTTCCTCTTCATGTAGCCCTAGGCACAGACTGTGGAAAAGCACTTTCATTGAGAGGGGTATCCAAGCTTCTGAGAAATTACAAGTTATCGAAATACCAGCAAATATTTTTTCACCCAATCTTGATGATACTTGGTGGTAATGATCAGTACACAAATCCCTCTTGGCTCACTAAATTTTGTTCTTCTAGGTTGAAGCGTTCTTCTACAGTAGCAGTTTTTATATTTAGGTTTCCCTCTGTTCTCTCCTCTATAGATAGATGAATTTGGAACTCTAAATCCAACATGGATTGTAGTAGCTCTTTGAAACTTGAAAAAATAAAGGAGTTCTCAGTTTTGTCTCTATGGTTTGTTTCCACTTCAAGTAGCCCTAGGCACAGACTGTGGAAAAGCACTTTCATTGAGAGGGATTGCCAAGCTTCTAAGAAATAACGAGTTTCCGAAATACCAGCAAATATTTTTTCACCCAATCTTGATGATACTTGGTGGTAATGATCAGTACACAAATCCCACTTGGCTCACCAAATTTTGTTCTTCTAGGTTGAAGCGTTCGTCTACAGTAGCAGATTTTATATTTAGGTTTCACTCTGTTCTCTCATATATAGATAGATGAATATGGAACACTAAATCCAACATGGTTTGTAGTAGCTCTTTGGAACTTGACAAAATAAAGGTTTTCTCAATTTTGTCTCTATGGTTTGTTTCCTCTTCAAGTAGCCCTAGGCACAGACTGTGGAAAAGCACTTTCACGGAACGTGGTTGCCAATTTCTAAGAAATTACAAGTTTCCGAAACACCAGCAAATATTTTTTCACCCAATCTTGATGATACTAGGTGGTAATGATCAGTACACAAATCCCACTTGGCTCACCAAATTTTGTTCTTCTAGGTTGAAGCGTTCGTTTACAGTAGCAGTTTTTATATTTAGGTTTCTCTCTGTTCTCTCCTATATAGATAGATGAATTTGGAACTCTAAATCCAACATGGATAGTAGTAGCTCTTTGAAACTTGACAAAATGAAGGAGTTCTCAGTTTTCTCTCTATGGTTTGTTTCCTCTTCCTGTAGCCCTAGGCACAGAATGTGGAAAAGCACTTTCATTTAGTGGGGTTGCCAAGCTTCTAAGAAATAACGAGTTTCCGAAATACCAGCAAATATTTTTTCACCCAATCTTGATGATACTTGGTGGTAATGATCACTACACAAATCCCACTTGGCTCACCAAATTTTGTTCTTCTAGGTTGAAGCGTTCGTCTACAGTAGCAGTTTTTATATTTAGGTTTCACTCTGTTCTCTCATATATAGATAGATGAATATGGAACACTAAATCCAACATGGTTTGTAGTAGCTCTTTGGAACTTGACAAAATAAAGGTTTTCTCAATTTTGTCTCTATGGTTGGTTTCCTCTTCAATTAGCCCTAGGCACAGACTGTGGAAAAGCACTTTCACGGAACGTGGTTGCCAATTTCTAAGAAATTACAAGTTTCCGAAACACCAGCAAATATTTTTTCACCCAATCTTGATGATACTAGGTGGTAATGATCAGTACAAAAATCCCACTTGGCTCACCAAATTTTGTTCTTCTAGGTTGAAGCGTTCGTTTACAGTAGCAGTTTTTATATTTAGGTTTCTCTCTGTTCTAGCCTATATAGATAGATGAATTTGGAACTCTAAATCCAACATGGATAGTAGTAGCTCTTTGAAACTTCACAAAATAAAGGAGTTCTCAGTTTTGTCTCTATGGTTTGTTTCCTCGTAAAGTAGCCCTAGGCACAGACTGTGGAAAAGCACTTTCATTGAGAGTGGTTGCCAAGCTTCTAAGAAATTACAAGTTTCCGAAACACCAGCAAATATTTTTTCACCCAATCTTGATGATACTTGGTGGTAATGATCAGTACACAAATCCCACTTGGCTCACCAAATTTTGTTCTTCTAGGTTGAAACGTTCGTCTACAATAGCAGTTTTTATATTTAGGTTTCCCTCTGTTCTCTCCTGTATAGATAGATGAATTTGGAACTCTAAATCCAACATGGTTTGTAGTAGCTCTTTGATTCTTGACAAAACAAAGGAGTTCTCAGTTTTGTCTCTATGGTTTGTTCCCTCTTCAAGTAGCCCTAGGCACAGACTGTGAAAAAGCACTTTCATTGAGAGGGGTTGCCAAGCTTCTAAGAAATAACGAGTTTCCGAAATACCAGCAAATATTATTTCACCCAATCTTGATGATACTTGGTGGTAATGATCAGTACACAAATCCCACTTGGCTCACAAAATTTTGTTCTTCCTAGGTTGAAGCGTTCGTCTACAGTAGCAGTTTTTGTATTTGGGTTTCCCTCTGTTCTCTCCTATATAGATAGATGAATTTGGAACTCAAAATCCAACATGGTTTGTAGTAGCTCTTTGAAACTTGCCAAATAAAGGAGTTCTCAGTTTTGTCTCAATGGTTTGTTTCCTTCTCAAGTAGCCCTAGGCGCAGACTGTGGAAAAGCACTTTCATTGAGAGTGGTTCCCAAGCTTCTATGAAATTACAAGTTTCCGAAATACCAGCAAATATTTTTTCACCCAATCTTGATGATACTTGGTGGTAATGATCAGTACACAAATCCCACTTGGCTCACCAAATTTTGTTCTTCTAGTTTGAAGCTTTCGTCTACAGTATCAGTTTTTATATTTAGGTTTCTCTCTGTTCTCTCCTATATAGATAGATGAATTTGGAACTCTAAATCCAACATGGATTGTAGTAGCTCTTTGAAACTTCACAAAATAAAGGAGTTCAGAGTTTTGTCTCTGTGGTTTGTTTCCTCTTCAAGTAGCCCTAGGCACAGACTGTGGAAAAGCACTTTCATTGAGAGGGGTTGCCAAGATTCTAAGAAATGACGAGTTTCCGAGATACCAGCAAATATTTTTTCACCCAATCTTGATGATAATTGGGGGTAATGATCAGTACACAAATCCCACTTGGCTCACCAAATTTTGTTCTTCTAGGTTGAAGCGTTCGTCTACAGTAGCAGTTTTTATATTTAGGTTTCCCTCTGTTCTCTCCTATATAGATAGATGAATTTGGAACTCTAAATCCAACATGGTTTGTAGTAGCTCTTTGAAACTTCACAAAATAAAGGAATTCTGAGTTTTATCTCTGTGGTTTGTTTCCTCTTCAAGTAGCCCTAGGCACAGACTGTGGAAAACCACTTTCATTGAGAGGGGTTGCCACGCTTCTAAGAAATAACGAGTTTCCGAAATACCAGCAAATATTTTTTCACCCAATCTCGATGATACTTGGTGGTAATGATCAGTACACAAATCCCACTTGGCTCACCAAATTTTGTTCTTCTACGTTGAAGCGTTCGTCTACCATAGCAGTTTTTATATTTAGGTTTCCCTCTGTTCTCTCCTATATAGATAGATGAATTTGGAACTCTAAATCCAACATGGTTTTTAGTAGCTCTTTGAAACTTCACAAAATAAAGGAGTTCTCAGTTTTGTTTCTATGGTTTGTTTCCTCTTCAAGTAAGCCCTAGGCACAGACTGTGGAAAAGCACTTTCATTGAGAGGGGTTGCCAAGCTTCTAAGAAATAACGAGTTTCCGAAATACCAGCAAATATTTTTTCACCCAATCTTGATGATACTTGTTGCTAATGATCAGTACACAAATCCCACTTGGCTCACCAAATTTTGTTCTTCTAAGTTTGAAGCGTTCGTCTACAGTAGCAGTTTTTATATTTAGGTTTCTCTCTGTTCTCTCCTATATAGATAGATGAATTTGGAATTCTAATTCCAACATGGATTGTAGTAGCTCTTTGAAACTTGACAAAATAAAGGAGTTCTCAGTTTTGTCTCTATGGTTTGTTTTGTCTTCAAGTAAGCCCAAGGCACAGACTGTGGAAAAGCACTTTCATTGAGATGGGTTGCCAAGCTTCTAAGAAATAACGAGTTTCCGAAATACCAGCAAATATTTTTTCACCCAATCTTGATGATACTTGGTGGTAATGATCAGTACACAGATCCCACTTAGCTCACCAAATTTTGCTCTTCTAGGTTGAAGCGTTCGTCTACAGTAGCAGTTTTTATATTTAGGTTTCACTCTGTTCTCTCCTATATAGATAGATGAATTTGGAACTCTAAATCCAACATGGTTTGTAGTAGCTCTTTGAAACTTGACAAAATAAAGGAGTTCTGAGTTTTGTCTCAATGGTTTGTTTCCTCCTCAAGTAGCCCTAGGCGAAGACTGTGGAAAAGCACTTTCATTGAGAGTGGTTGCCAAGCTTCTATGAAATTACAAGTTTCCGAAATACCAGCAAATATTTTTTCACCCAATCTTGATGATACTGGTGGTAATGATCAGTACACAAATCCCACTTGGCTAACCAAATTTTGTTCTTCTAGTTTGAAGCTTTCGTCTACAGTATCAGTTTTTATATTTAGGTTTCCCTCTGTTCTCTCCTATATAGATAGATGAATTTGGAACTCTAAATCCAACATGGTTTGTAGTAGCTCTTTGAAACTTCACAAAATAAAGGAGTTCTCAGTTTTGTTTCTATGGTTTGTTTCCTCTTCAATAAGCCCTAGACACAGACTGTGGAAAAGCACTTTCATTGAGAGGGGTTGCCAAGCTTCTAAGAAATAACGAGTTTCCGAAATACCAGCAAATATTTTTTCACCCAATCTTGATGATACTAGGTGGTAATGATCAGTACAGAAATCCCACCTTGCTCACCAAATTTTGTTCTTCTAGGTTGAAGCATTAGTCTACAGTAGCAGTTTTATATTTAGGTTTCCCTCTGTTCTCTCCTATTTAGATAGATGAATTTGGAACTCTAAATCCAACATGGTTTTAAGTAGCCCTTTGACAATTGACAAAATAAAGGAGTTCTCAGTTTTGTCTCTATGGTGTTTCCTCTTCAAGTAGCCCTATTCACAGACTGTGTAAAAGCACTTTCATTGAGAGGGGTTGCCAAGCTTCTAAGAAATTACGAGTTTCCGAAATACCAGCAAATATTTTTTCACCCAATCTTGATGATACTTTGTGGTAATGATCAGGACACAAATCCCAGTTGGCTCACCAAATTTTGTTCTTCTAGGTTGAAGCGTTCGTCTACAGTAGCACTTTTTATATTTAGGTTTCCCTCTGTTATCTCCTGTATAGATAGATGAATTTGGAACTCTAAATCCAACATGGTTTGTACTAGCTCTTTCAAACTTGAAAAATAAAAGCGTTCTTAGTTTTGTCTCTATGGATTGTTTCCTCTTCTCTTAGCCCTAGGCACAGACTGTGGAAAAGCACTTTCATTGAGAGGGGTTGCCAAGCTTCTAAGAAATAACGAGTTTCCGAAATACCAGCAAATATTTTTTCACCCAATCTTGATGATAATTGGTGGTAATGATCAGTACACCAATCCCACTTGGCTCACCAAATTTTGTTCTTCTAGTTTGAAGCTTTCGTCTACAGTAGCGGTTTTTATATTTAGGTTTCCCTCTGTTCTCTCCTATATAGATAGGTGAATTTGGAACTCTAAATCCAACATGGTTTGTAGTAGCTCTTTGAAACTTGACAAAATAAAGGAGTTCTCAGTTTTGTCTCTATGGTTTGTTTCCTCTTCAAGTAGCCCTAGGCACAGACTGTGGAAAAGCACTTTCATTGAGAGGGGTTGCCAAGCTTCTAAGAAATAACGAGTTTCCGAAATACCAGCAAATATTTTTTCACCCAATCTTGATGATACTTGGTGGTAATGATCAGTACACAAATCCCACTTGGCTCACAAAATTTTGTTCTTCTAGGTTGAAGCGTTCGTCTACAGTAGCAGTTTTTATATTTAGGTTTCACTCTGTTCTCTCATGTATAGATAGATGAATTTGGAACTCTAAATTCAACATGGTTTGTAGTAGCTCTTTGAAACTTGACAAAATAAAGGAGTTCTCAATTTTGTTTCTATGGTTTGTTTCCTCTTCATGTAGCCCTAGGCACAGACTGTGGAAAAGCACTTTCATTGAGAGGGGTATCCAAGCTTCTGAGAAATTACAAGTTATCGAAATACCAGCAAATATTTTTTCACCCAATCTTGATGATACTTGGTGGTAATGATCAGTACACAAATCCCTCTTGGCTCACTAAATTTTGTTCTTCTAGGTTGAAGCGTTCTTCTACAGTAGCAGTTTTTATATTTAGGTTTCCCTCTGTTCTCTCCTCTATAGATAGATGAATTTGGAACTCTAAATCCAACATGGATTGTAGTAGCTCTTTGAAACTTGAAAAAATAAAGGAGTTCTCAGTTTTTGTCTCTATGGTTTGTTTCCACTTCAAGTAGCCCTAGGCACAGACTGTGGAAAAGCACTTTCATTGAGAGGGATTGCCAAGCTTCTAAGAAATAACGAGTTTCCGAAATACCAGCAAATGTTTTTTCACCCAATCTTGATGATACTTGGTGGTAATGATCACTACACAAATCCCACTTGGCTCACCAAATTTTGTTCTTCTAGGTTGAAGCGTTCGTCTACAGTAGCAGATTTTATATTTAGGTTTCACTCTGTTCTCTCATATATAGATAGATGAATATGGAACACTAAATCCAACATGGTTTGTAGTAGCTCTTTGGAACTTGCCAAAATAAAGGTTTTCTCAATTTTTGTCTCTATGGTTTGTTTCCTCTTCAAGTAGCCCTAGGCACAGACTGTGGAAAAGCACTTTCACGGAACGTGGTTGCCAATTTCTAAGAAATTACAAGTTTCCGAAACACCAGCAAATATTTTTTCACCCAATCTTGATGATACTAGGTGGTAATGATCAGTACACAAATCCCACTTGGCTCACCAAATTTTGTTCTTCTAGGTTGAAGCGTTCGTTTACAGTAGCAGTTTTTATATTTAGGTTTCTCTCTGTTCTCTCCTATATAGATAGATGAATTTGGAACTCTAAATCCAACATGGATAGTAGTAGCTCTTTGAAACTTGACAAAATAAAGGAGTTCTCAGTTTTCTCTCTATGGTTTGTTTCCTCTTCAAGTAGCCCTAGGCACAGAATGTGGAAAAGTACTTTCATTTAGTGGGGTTGCCAAGCTTCTAAGAAATAACGAGTTTCCGAAATACCAGCAAATATTTTTTCACCCAATCTTGATGATACTTGGTGGTAATGATCACTACACAAATCCCACTTGGCTCACCAAATTTTGTTCTTCTAGGTTGAAGCGTTCGTCTACAGTAGCAGTTTTTATATTTAGGTTTCACTCTGTTCTCTCATATATAGATAGATGAATATGGAACACTAAATCCAACATGGTTTGTAGTAGCTCTTTGGAACTTGACAAAATAAAGGTTTTCTCAATTTTGTCTCTATGGTTGGTTTCCTCTTCAAATTAGCCCTAGGCACAGACTGTGGAAAAGCACTTTCACGGAACGTGGTTGCCAATTTCTAAGAAATTACAAGTTTCAGAACACCAGCAAATATTTTTTCACCCAATCTTGATGATACTAGGTGGTAATGATCAGTACAAAAATCCCACTTGGCTCACCAAATTTTGTTCTTCTAGGTTGAAGCGTTCGTTTACAGTAGCAGTTTTTATATTTAGGTTTCTCTCTGTTCTAGCCTATATAGATAGATGAATTTGGAACTCTAAATCCAACATGGATAGTAGTAGCTCTTTGAAACTTCACAAAATAAAGGAGTTCTCAGTTTTGTCTCTATGGTTTGTTTCATCTTAAAGTAGCCCTAGGCACAGACTGTGGAAAAGCACTTTCATTGAGAGTGGTTGCCAAGCTTCTAAGAAATTACAAGTTTCCGAAACACCAGCAAATATTTTTTCACCCAATCTTGATGATACTTGGTGGTAATGATCAGTACACAAATCCCACTTGGCTCACCAAATTTTGTTCTTCTAGGTTGAAACGTTCGTCTACAATAGCAGTTTTTATATTTAGGTTTCCCTCTGTTTCTCTCCTGTATAGATAGATGAATTTGGAACTCTAAATCCAACATGGTTTGTAGTAGCTCTTTGATTCTTGACAAAACAAAGGAGTTCTCAGTTTTGTCTCTATGGTTTGTTCCCTCTTCAAGTAGCCCTAGGCACGACTGTGAAAAAGCACTTTCATTGAGAGGGGTTGCCAAGCTTCTAAGAAATAACGAGTTTCCGAAATACCAGCAAATATTATTTCACCCAATCTTGATGATACTTGGTGGTAATGATCAGTACACAAATCCCACTTGGCTCACAAAATTTTGTTCTTCTAGGTTGAAGCGTTCGTCTACAGTAGCAGTTTTTATATTTGGGTTTCCCTCTGTTCTCTCCTATATAGATAGATGAATTTGGAACTCTAAATCCAACATGGTTTGTAGTAGCTCTTTGAAACTTGCCAAATAAAGGAGTTCTCAGTTTTGTCTCAATGGTTGTTTCCTTCTCAAGTAGCCCTAGGCGCAGACTGTGGAAAAGCACTTTCATTGAGAGTGGTTGCCAAGCTTCTATGAAATTACAAGTTTCCGAAATACCAGCAAATATTTTTTCACCCAATCTTGATGATACTTGGTGGTAATGATCAGTACACAAATCCCACTTGGCTCACCAAATTTTGTTCTTCTAGTTTGAAGCTTTCGTCTACAGTATCAGTTTTTATATTTAGGTTTCTCTCTGTTCTCTCCTATATAGATAGATGAATTTGGAACTCTAAATCCAACATGGTTTGTAGTAGCTCTTTGAAACTTCACAAAATAAAGGAGTTCAGAGTTTTGTCTCTGTGGTTTGTTTCCTCTTCAAGTAGCCCTAGGCGCAGACTGTGGAAAAGCACTTTCATTGAGAGGGGTTGCCAAGATTCTAAGAAATGACGAGTTTCCGAGATACCAGCAAATATTTTTTCACCCAATCTTGATGATAATTGGGGGTAATGATCAGTACACAAATCCCACTTGGCTCACCAAATTTTGTTCTTCTAGGTTGAAGCGTTCGTCTACAGTAGCAGTTTTTATATTTAGGTTTCCCTCTGTTCTCTCCTATATAGATAGATGAATTTGGAACTCTAAATCCAACATGGTTTGTAGTAGCTCTTT
>NW_027513449.1:136939-191720 GCF_048772815.1 Callospermophilus lateralis
ATTTCTTAGAAGCTTGGCAACCCCTCTCAATGAAAGTGCTTTTCCACAGTCTGTGCCTAGAGCTACTTGAAGAGGAAACAAACCATAGAGACAAAACTAAGTACTAGTTTATTTTGTCAAGTTTCAAAGAGCTACTCCAAACCATGTTGGATTTAGAGTTCCAAATTCATCTATCTATATATCAGAGAACAGACTGAAACCTAAATATAAAAACAGCTCCTGTAGACGAACGCTTCAACGTAGAAGAACAAAATTGGGTGAGCCAAGTGGGTTTTGTGTACTTATCATTACCACCAAGTATCATCAAGATTGGGTGAAAAAATATTTGCTGGTATTTTGGAAACTCGTTATTGCATAGAAGCTTGGCAACCCATCTCAATGAAAGTGCTTTTCCACAGTCTGTGCCTAGGGCTACTTGAAGAGGAAACAAACCATAGAGACAAAACTGAGAACTCCTTTATTTTGTCAAGTTTCAAAGAGCTACTACAATCCATGTTGGATTTAGAGTTCCAAATTCATCTATCTATATATGAGAGCACAGAGTGAAACCTAAATATAAAAACTGCTACTGTAGACAAACGTTTCAACCTAGAAGAACAAAATTTGGTGAGCCATTGGGATCTGTGTACTCATCATTACCACCAAGTATCATCAATTGGGTGAAAAATTATTTGCTGGTATTTCGGAAACTCGTTATTTCTTAGAATCTTGGCAACCCCTCTCAATGAAAGTGCTTTTCCACAGTCTGTGCCTAGGGCTACTTGAAGAGGAAACATACCATAGAGACAAAACACAGAACTTCTTTATTTTGTCAAGATTCAAAGAGCTACTACAAACCATGTTGGATTTAGAGTTCCAAATTCATCTATCTATACAGGAGCGAACAGAGGGAAACCTAAATATAAAAACTGCTACTGTAGACGAACGCTTCAACCTAGAAGAACAAAATTTGGTGAGCCAAGTTGGATTTGTGTACTGATCATTACCACCAAGTATCATCAAGATTGGGTGAAAAAATATTTGCTGGTATTTCGGAAACTCGTAATTTCTTAGAAGCTTGGCAACCACTCTCAATGAAAGTGCTTTTCCACAGTCTGTGACTAGTGCTACTTGAAGAGGAA
Organism: Callospermophilus lateralis; assembly: GCF_048772815.1. Lineage (NCBI taxonomy): Eukaryota > Metazoa > Chordata > Mammalia > Rodentia > Sciuridae > Callospermophilus > Callospermophilus lateralis. The sequence continues at coordinate 138,061 of NW_027513449.1, forward strand.
AGAAAACATAGAGACAAAACTGAGAACTCCTTTATTTTGTCAAGTTTCAAAGAGCTACTACAAACCATGTTGGATTTAGAGTTCCAAATTCATCTATCTATATATGAGAGAACAGAGTGAAACCTAAATATAAAAACTGCTACTGTAGACGAACGCTTCAACCTAGAAAAACAAAATTTGGTGAGCCAAGTGGGATTTGTGTACTGATCATTACCACCAAGTATCATCAAAATTGGGTGAAAAAATATTTGCTGGTATTTCAGAAACTCGTTATTTCTTAGAAGCTTGGCAACCCCTCTCAATGAAAGTGCTCTTCCACAGTCTGTGCCTAGAGCTACTTGAAGAGAAAACAAACCATAGAGACAAAACTAAGTACTAGTTTATTTTGTCAAGTTTCAAAGAGCTACTCCAAATCATGTTGGATTTAGAGTTCCAAATTCATCTATCTATATATGATAGAACAGAGTGAAACCTAAATATGAAAACTGCTCCTGTAGACGAACGCTTCAAAGTAGAAGAACAAAATTGGGTGAGCCAAGTGGGTTTTGTGTACTTATCATTACCCCCAAGTATCATCCAGATTGGGTGAAAAAATATTTGCTGGTATTTTGGAAACTCGTTATTGCATAGAAGCCTGGCAACCCATCTCAATGAAAGTGCTTTTCCACAGTCTGTGCCTAGGGCTACTTGAAGAGGAAACAAACCATAGAGACAAAACTGAGAACTCCTTTATTTTGTCAAGTTTCAAAGAGCTACTACAAACCATGTTGGATTTAGAGTTCCAAATTCATCTATCTATATAGGAGAGAACAGAGGGAAACCTAAATATGAAAACTGCTACTGTAGACGAAAGCTTCAAACTAGAAGAACAAAATTTGGTGAGCCAAGTGGGATTTGTGTACTGATCATTACCACCAAGTATCATCAAAATTGGGTGAAAAAATATTTGCTGGTATTTCGGAAACTCGTTATTTCTTAGAAGCTTGGCAACCCCTCTCAATGAAAGTGCTTTTCCACAGTCTGTGCCTAGGGCTACTTGAAGAGGAAACAAACCATAGAGAAAAAACTGAGATCTCCTTTATTTTGTCAAGTTTCCAAGAGCTACTACAATCCATGTTGGATTTAGAGTTCCAAATTCATCTATCTATATAGGAGAGAACAGAGAGAAACCTAAATATAAAAACTGCTACTGTAGACGAACGCTTCAACTTAGAAGAACAAAATTTGGTGAGCCAAGTGGGATTTGTGTACTGATCATTACCACCAAGTATCATCAAGATTAAGTGAAAAAATATTTGCTGGTGTTTCGGAAACTTTAATTTCTTAGAAGCTTGGCAACCACTCTCAATGAAATTGCTTTTCCACAGTCTGTGCCTAGGGCTACTTGAAGAGGAAACAAACCATAGAGACAAAAACTGAGAACTCCTTGATTTTGTCAAGTTTCAAAGAGCTACTACAAACCATGTTGGATTTAGAGTTCCAAATTCATCTCTCTATATAGGAGAGAACAGAGGGAAACCTAAATTTAAAAACTGCTACTGTAGACGAACGCTTCAACCTAGAAGAACAAAATTTTGTGAGCCAAGTGGTATTTGTGTACTGATCATTAGCAACAAGTATCATCAAGATTGGGTGAAAAAATATTTGCTGGTATTTGGGAATCTCGTTATTTCTTAGAAGCTTGGCAACCCATCTCAATGAAAGTGCTTTCCACAGTCTGTGCCTAGGGCTACTTGAAGAGGAAACAAACCATAGAGACAAAACTGAGAACTCCTTTATTTTGTCAAGTTTCAAAGAGCTACTACAAACCATGTTGGATTTAGAGTTCCAAATTCATCTATCTATATAGGAGAGAACAGAGGGAAACCTAAATATAAAAACTGCTACTGTAGAGGAAAGCTTCAAAAGAAGAACAAAATTTGGTGAGCCAAGTGGGATTTGTGTACTGATCATTACCACCAAGTATCATCAAGATTGGGTGAAAAAATATTTGCTGGTATTTCGGAAACTCGTTATGTCTTAGAAGCTTGGCAAACCCTCTCAATTAAAGTGCTTTCCACAGTCTGTTCCTAGGGCTACTTGAAGAGGAAACAAACCATAGAGACAAAACTGAGAACTCCTTTATTTTGTCAAGTTTCAAAGAGCTACTACAAACCATGTTGGATTTAGAGTTCCAAATTCATCTATCTATATATGAGAGAACAGAGTGAAACCTAAATATAAAAACTGCTACTGTAGATGAACGCTTCAACCTAGAAGAAGAAAATTTGGTGAGCCAAGTGGGATTTGTGTACTGATCATTACCACCAAGTATCATCAAAATTGGGTTAAAAAATATTTGCAGGTATTTCAGAAACTCGTTATTTCTTAGAAGCTTGGCAACCCCTCTCAATGAAAGTGCTTTTCCACAGTCTGTGCCTAGAGCTACTTGAAGAGGAAACAAACCATAGAGACAAAACTAAGTACTAGTTTATTTTGTCAAGTTTCAAAGAGCTACTCCAAACCATGTTGGATTTAGAGTTCCAAATTCATCTATCTATATATCAGAGAACAGACTGAAACCTAAATATAAAAACTGCTCCTGTAGACGAACGCTTCAACGTAGAAGAACAAAATTGGGTGAGCCAAGTGGGTTTTGTGTACTTATCATTACCACCAAGTATCATCAAGATTGGGTGAAAAAATATTTGCTGGTATTTTGGAAACTCGTTATTGCATAGAAGCTTGGCAACCCATCTCAATGAAAGTGCTTTTCCACAGTCTGTGCCTAGGGCTACTTGAAGAGGAAACAAACCATAGAGACAAAACTGAGAACTCCTTTATTTTGTCAAGTTTCAAAGAGCTACTACAATCCATGTTGGATTTAGAGTTCCAAATTCATCTATCTATATATGAGAGCACAGAGTGAAACCTAAATATAAAAACTGCTACTGTAGACAAACGTTTCAACCTAGAAGAACAAAATTTGGTGAGCCAATTGGGATCTGTGTACTCATCATTACCACCAAGTATCATCAATTGGGTGAAAAATTATTTGCTGGTATTTCGGAAACTCGTTATTTCTTAGAATCTTGGCAACCCCTCTCAATGAAAGTGCTTTTCCACAGTCTGTGCCTAGGGCTACTTGAAGAGGAAACATACCATAGAGACAAAACACAGAACTTCTTTATTTTGTCAAGATTCAAAGAGCTACTACAAACCATGTTGGATTTAGAGTTCCAAATTCATCTATCTATACAGGAGCGAACAGAGGGAAACCTAAATATAAAAACTGCTACTGTAGACGAACGCTTCAACCTAGAAGAACAAAATTTGGTGAGCCAAGTTGGATTTGTGTACTGATCATTACCACCAAGTATCATCAAGATTGGGTGAAAAAATATTTGCTGGTATTTCGGAAACTCGTAATTTCTTAGAAGCTTGGCAACCACTCTCAATGAAAGTGCTTTTCCACAGTCTGTGACTAGTGCTACTTGAAGAGGAAAGAAAACATAGAGACAAAACTGAGAACTCCTTTATTTTGTCAAGTTTCAAAGAGCTACTACAAACCATGTTGGATTTAGAGTTCCAAATTCATCTATCTATATATGAGAGAACAGAGTGAAACCTAAATATAAAAACTGCTACTGTAGACGAACTCTTCAACCTAGAAAAACAAAATTTGGTGAGCCAAGTGGGATTTGTGTACTGATCATTACCACCAAGTATCATCAAAATTGGGTGAAAAAATATTTGCTGGTATTTCAGAAACTCGTTATTTCTTAGAAGCTTGGCAACCCCTCTCAATGAAAGTGCTCTTCCACAGTCTGTGCCTAGAGCTACTTGAAGAGAAAACAAACCATAGAGACAAAACTAAGTACTAGTTTATTTTGTCAAGTTTCAAAGAGCTACTCCAAATCATGTTGGATTTAGAGTTCCAAATTCATCTATCTATATATCAGAGAACAGACTGAAACCTAAATATAAAAACTGCTCCTGTAGACGAACGCTTCAACGTAGAAGAACAAAATTGGGTGAGCCAATTTGGATTTGTGTACTGATCATTACCACCAAGTATCATCAAGATTGGGTGAAAAAAATATTTGCTGGTATTTCGGAAACTCGTTATTTCTTAGAAGCTTGGCAACCCCTCTCATTGAAAGTGCTTTTCTACAGTCTGTGCCTAGGGCTACTTGAAGAGGAAACAAACCATAGAGACAAAACTCAGAATTCTTTATTTTGTCAAGATTCAAAGAGCTACTACACACCATGTTGGATTAGGGTTCCAAATTCATCTATCTATACAGGAGAGAACAGAGGGAAACCTAAATATAAAAACTGCTACTGTAGACGAACGCTTCAACCCAGAAGAACAAAATTTGGTGAGCCAAGTGGGATTTGTGTACTGATCATTACCACCAAGTATCATCAAGATTGGGTGAAAAAATATTTGCTGGTATTTTGGAAACTCGTAATTTCTTAGAAGCTTGGCAACCACTCTCTATGAAAGTGCTTTTCCACAGTCTGTGACTAGGGCTACTTGAAGAGGAAAGAAACCATAGAGACAAAACTGAGAACTCCTTTATTTTGTCAATTTTCAAAGAGCTACTACAAACCATGTTGGATTTAGAGTTCCAAATTCATCTATCTATATATGAGAGAACAGAGTGAAACCTAAATATAAAAACTGCTACTGTAGACGAGCGCTTCAACCTAGAAGAACAAAATTTGGTGAGCCAAGTGGGATTTGTGTACAGATCATTACCACCAAGTATCATCAAGATTGGGTGAAAAAATATTTGCTGGTATTTCGGAACTCGTTATGTCTTAGAAGCTTGGCAAACCCTCTCAATTAAAGTGCTTTCCACAGTTTGTTCCTAGGGGCTACTTGAAGAGGAAACAAACCATAGAGACAAAACTGAGAACTCCTTTATTTTGTCAAGTTTCAAAGAGCTACTACAAACCATGTTGGATTTAGAGTTCCAAATTCATCTATATATATATGAGAGAACAGAGTGAAACCTAAATATAAAAACTGCTACTGTAGATGAACGCTTCAACCTAGAAGAAGAAAATTTGGTGAGCCAAGTGGGATTTGTGTACTGATCATTACCACCAAGTATCATCAAAATTGGGTTAAAAAATATTTGCAGGTATTTCAGAAAACTCGTTATTTCTTAGAAGCTTGGCAACCCCTCTCAATGAAAGTGCTTTTCCACAGTCTGTGCCTAGAGCTACTTGAAGAGGAAACAAACCATAGAGACAAAACTAAGTACTAGTTTATTTTGTCAAGTTTCAAAGAGCTACTCCAAACCATGTTGGATTTAGAGTTCCAAATTCATCTATCTATATATCAGAGAACAGACTGAAACCTAAATATAAAAACTGCTCCTGTAGACGAACGCTTCAACGTAGAAGAACAAAATTGGGTGAGCCAAGTGGGTTTTGTGTACTTATCATTACCACCAAGTATCATCAAGATTGGGTGAAAAAATATTTGCTGGTATTTTGGAAACTCGTTATTGCATAGAAGCTTGGCAACCCATCTCAATGAAAGTGCTTTTCCACAGTCTGTGCCTAGGGCTACTTGAAGAGGAAACAAACCATAGAGACAAAACTGAGAACTCCTTTATTTTGTCAAGTTTCAAAGAGCTACTACAATCCATGTTGGATTTAGAGTTCCAAATTCATCTATCTATATATGAGAGCACAGAGTGAAACCTAAATATAAAAACTGCTACTGTAGACAAACGTTTCAACCTAGAAGAACAAAATTTGGTGAGCCAATTGGGATCTGTGTACTCATCATTACCACCAAGTATCATCAATTGGGTGAAAAATTATTTGCTGGTATTTCGGAAACTCGTTATTTCTTAGAATCTTGGCAACCCCTCTCAATGAAAGTGCTCTTCCACAGTCTGTGCCTAGGGCTACTTGAAGAGGAAACATACCATAGAGACAAAACACAGAACTTCTTTATTTTGTCAAGATTCAAAGAGCTACTACAAACCATGTTGGATTTAGAGTTCCAAATTCATCTATCTATACAGGAGCGAACAGAGGGAAACCTAAATATAAAAACTGCTACTGTAGACGAACGCTTCAACCTAGAAGAACAAAATTTGGTGAGCCAAGTTGGATTTGTGTACTGATCATTACCACCAAGTATCATCAAGATTGGGTGAAAAAATATTTGCTGGTATTTCGGAAACTCGTAATTTCTTAGAAGCTTGGCAACCACTCTCAATGAAAGTGCTTTTCCACAGTCTGTGACTAGTGCTACTTGAAGAGGAAAGAAAACATAGAGACAAAACTGAGAACTCCTTTATTTTGTCAAGTTTCAAAGAGCTACTACAAACCATGTTGGATTTAGAGTTCAAAATTCATCTATCTATATATGAGAGAACAGAGTGAAACCTAAATATAAAAACTGCTACTGTAGATGAACGCTTCAACCTAGAAAAACAAAATTTGGTGAGCCAAGTGGGATTTGTGTACTGATCATTACCACCAAGTATCATCAAAATTGGGTGAAAAAATATTTGCTGGTATTTCAGAAACTCGTTATTTCTTAGAAGCTTGGCAACCCCTCTCAATGAAAGTGCTCTTCCACAGTCTGTGCCTAGAGCTACTTGAAGAGAAAACAAACCATAGAGACAAAACTAAGTACTAGTTTATTTTGTCAAGTTTCAAAGAGCTACTACAAATCATGTTGGATTTAGAGTTCCAAATTCATCTATCTATATATGATAGAACAGAGTGAAACCTAAATATGAAAACTGCTCCTGTAGACGAACGCTTCAAAGTAGAAGAACAAAATTGGGTGAGCCAAGTGGGTTTTGTGTACTTATCATTACCCCCAAGTATCATCCAGATTGGGTGAAAAAATATTTGCTGGTATTTTGGAAACTCGTTATTGCATAGAAGCTTGGCAACCCATCTCAATGAAAGTGCTTTTCCACAGTCTGTGCCTAGGGCTACTTGAAGAGGAAACAAACCATAGAGACAAAACTGAGAACTCCTTTATTTTGTCAAGTTTCAAAGAGCTACTACAAACCATGTTGGATTTAGAGTTCCAAATTCATCTATCTATATAGGAGAGAACAGAGGGAAACCTAAATATGAAAACTGCTACTGTAGACGAAAGCTTCAAACTAGAAGAACAAAATTTGGTGAGCCAAGTGGGATTTGTGTACTGATCATTACCACCAAGTATCATCAAAATTGGGTGAAAAAATATTTGCTGGTATTTCGGAAACTCGTTATTTCTTAGAAGCTTGGCAACCCCTCTCAATGAAAGTGCTTTTCCACAGTCTGTGCCTAGGGCTACTTGAAGAGGAAACAAACCATAGAGAAAAAACTGAGATCTCCTTTATTTTGTCAAGTTTCCAAGAGCTACTACAATCCATGTTGGATTTAGAGTTCCAAATTCATCTATCTATATAGAGAGAACAGAGAGAAACCTAAATATAAAAACTGCTACTGTAGACGAACGCTTCAACTTAGAAGAACAAAATTTGGTGAGCCAAGTGGGATTTGTGTACTGATCATTACCACCAAGTATCATCAAGATTAAGTGAAAAAATATTTGCTGGTGTTTCGGAAACTTTAATTTCTTAGAAGCTTGGCAACCACTCTCAATGAAATTGCTTTTCCACAGTCTGTGCCTAGGGCTACATGAAGAGGAAACAAACCATAGAGACAAAAACTGAGAACTCCTTGATTTTGTCAAGTTTCAAAGAGCTACTACAAACCATGTTGGATTTAGAGTTCCAAATTCATCTATCTATATAGGAGAGAACAGAGGGAAACCTAAATATGAAAACTGCTACTGTAGACGAAAGCTTCAAACTAGAAGAACAAAATTTGGTGAGCCAAGTGGGATTTGTGTACTGATCATTACCACCAAGTATCATCAAAATTGGGTGAAAAAATATTTGCTGGTATTTCGGAAACTCGTTATTTCTTAGAAGCTTGGCAACCCCTCTCAATGAAAGTGCTTTTCCACAGTCTGTGCCTAGGGCTACTTGAAGAGGAAACAAACCATAGAGAAAAAACTGAGATCTCCTTTATTTTGTCAAGTTTCCAAGAGCTACTACAATCCATGTTGGATTTAGAGTTCCAAATTCATCTATCTATATAGGAGAGAACAGAGAGAAACCTAAATATAAAAACTGCTACTGTAGACGAACGCTTCAACTTAGAAGAACAAAATTTGGTGAGCCAAGTGGGATTTGTGTACTGATCATTACCACCAAGTATCATCAAGATTAAGTGAAAAAATATTTGCTGGTGTTTCGGAAACTTTAATTTCTTAGAAGCTTGGCAACCACTCTCAATGAAATTGCTTTTCCACAGTCTGTGCCTAGGGCTACTTGAAGAGGAAACAAACCATAGAGACAAAAACTGAGAACTCCTTGATTTTGTCAAGTTTCAAAGAGCTACTACAAACCATGTTGGATTTAGAGTTCCAAATTCATCTCTCTATATAGGAGAGAACAGAGGGAAACCTAAATTTAAAAACTGCTACTGTAGACGAACGCTTCAACCTAGAAGAACAAAATTTTGTGAGCCAAGTGGTATTTGTGTACTGATCATTAGCAACAAGTATCATCAAGATTGGGTGAAAAAATATTTGCTGGTATTGGGGAATCTCGTTATTTCTTAGAAGCTTGGCAACCCATCTCAATGAAAGTGCTTTCCACAGTCTGTGCCTAGGGCTACTTGAAGAGGAAACAAACCATAGAGACAAAACTGAGAACTCCTTTATTTTGTCAAGTTTCAAAGAGCTACTACAAACCATGTTGGATTTAGAGTTCCAAATTCATCTATCTATATAGGAGAGAACAGAGGGAAACCTAAATATAAAAACTGCTACTGTAGAGGAAAGCTTCAAAAGAAGAACAAAATTTGGTGAGCCAAGTGGGATTTGTGTACTGATCATTACCACCAAGTATCATCAAGATTGGGTGAAAAAATATTTGCTGGTATTTCGGAAACTCGTTATGTCTTAGAAGCTTGGCAAACCCTCTCAATTAAAGTGCTTTCCACAGTCTGTTCCTAGGGCTACTTGAAGAGGAAACAAACCATAGAGACAAAACTGAGAACTCCTTTATTTTGTCAAGTTTCAAAGAGCTACTACAAACCATGTTGGATTTAGAGTTCCAAATTCATCTATCTATATATGAGAGAACAGAGTGAAACCTAAATATAAAAACTGCTACTGTAGATGAACGCTTCAACCTAGAAGAAGAAAATTTGGTGAGCCAAGTGGGATTTGTGTACTGATCATTACCACCAAGTATCATCAAAATTGGGTTAAAAAATATTTGCAGGTATTTCAGAAACTCGTTATTTCTTAGAAGCTTGGCAACCCCTCTCAATGAAAGTGCTTTTCCACAGTCTGTGCCTAGAGCTACTTGAAGAGGAAACAAACCATAGAGACAAAACTAAGTACTAGTTTATTTTGTCAAGTTTCAAAGAGCTACTCCAAACCATGTTGGATTTAGAGTTCCAAATTCATCTATCTATATATCAGAGAACAGACTGAAACCTAAATATAAAAACTGCTCCTGTAGACGAACGCTTCAACGTAGAAGAACAAAATTGGGTGAGCCAAGTGGGTTTTGTGTACTTATCATTACCACCAAGTATCATCAAGATTGGGTGAAAAAATATTTGCTGGTATTTTGGAAACTCGTTATTGCATAGAAGCTTGGCAACCCATCTCAATGAAAGTGCTTTTCCACAGTCTGTGCCTAGGGCTACTTGAAGAGGAAACAAACCATAGAGACAAAACTGAGAACTCCTTTATTTTGTCAAGTTTCAAAGAGCTACTACAATCCATGTTGGATTTAGAGTTCCAAATTCATCTATCTATATATGAGAGCACAGAGTGAAACCTAAATATAAAAACTGCTACTGTAGACAAACGTTTCAACCTAGAAGAACAAAATTTGGTGAGCCAATTGGGATCTGTGTACTCATCATTACCACCAAGTATCATCAATTGGGTGAAAAATTATTTGCTGGTATTTCGGAAAATCGTTATTTCTTAGAATCTTGGCAACCCCTCTCAATGAAAGTGCTTTTCCACAGTCTGTGCCTAGGGCTACTTGAAGAGGAAACATACCATAGAGACAAAACACAGAACTTCTTTATTTTGTCAAGATTCAAAGAGCTACTACAAACCATGTTGGATTTAGAGTTCCAAATTCATCTATCTATACAGGAGCGAACAGAGGGAAACCTAAATATAAAAACTGCTACTGTAGACGAACGCTTCAACCTAGAAGAACAAAATTTGGTGAGCCAAGTTGGATTTGTGTACTGATCATTACCACCAAGTATCATCAAGATTGGGTGAAAAAATATTTGCTGGTATTTCGGAAACTCGTAATTTCTTAGAAGCTTGGCAACCACTCTCAATGAAAGTGCTTTTCCACAGTCTGTGACTAGTGCTACTTGAAGAGGAAAGAAAACATAGAGACAAAACTGAGAACTCCTTTATTTTGTCAAGTTTCAAAGAGCTACTACAAACCATGTTGGATTTAGAGTTCCAAATTCATCTATCTATATATGAGAGAACAGAGTGAAACCTAAATATAAAAACTGCTACTGTAGACGAACGCTTCAACCTAGAAAAACAAAATTTGGTGAGCCAAGTGGGATTTGTGTACTGATCATTACCACCAAGTATCATCAAAATTGGGTGAAAAAATATTTGCTGGTATTTCAGAAACTCGTTATTTCTTAGAAGCTTGGCAACCCCTCTCAATGAAAGTGCTCTTCCACAGTCTGTGCCTAGAGCTACTTGAAGAGAAAACAAACCATAGAGACAAAACTAAGTACTAGTTTATTTTGTCAAGTTTCAAAGAGCTACTCCAAATCATGTTGGATTTAGAGTTCCAAATTCATCTATCTATATATCAGAGAACAGACTGAAACCTAAATATAAAAACTGCTCCTGTAGACGAACGCTTCAACGTAGAAGAACAAAATTGGGTGAGCCAATTTGGATTTGTGTACTGATCATTACCACCAAGTATCATCAAGATTGGGTGAAAAAATATTTGCTGGTATTTCGGAAACTCGTTATTTCTTAGAAGCTTGGCAACCCCTCTCATTGAAAGTGCTTTTCTACAGTCTGTGCCTAGGGCTACTTGAAGAGGAAACAAACCATAGAGACAAAACTCAGAATTCTTTATTTTGTCAAGATTCAAAGAGCTACTACACACCATGTTGGATTAGGGTTCCAAATTCATCTATCTATACAGGAGAGAACAGAGGGAAACCTAAATATAAAAACTGCTACTGTAGACGAACGCTTCAACCCAGAAGAACAAAATTTGGTGAGCCAAGTGGGATTTGTGTACTGATCATTACCACCAAGTATCATCAAGTTTGGGTGAAAAAATATTTGCTGGTATTTTGGAAACTCGTAATTTCTTAGAAGCTTGGCAACCACTCTCTATGAAAGTGCTTTTCCACAGTCTGTGACTAGGGCTACTTGAAGAGGAAAGAAACCATAGAGACAAAACTGAGAACTCCTTTATTTTGTCAATTTTCAAAGAGCTACTACAAAACCATGTTGGATTTAGAGTTCCAAATTCATCTATCTATATATGAGAGAACAGAGTGAAACCTAAATATAAAAACTGCTACTGTAGACGAGCGCTTCAACCTAGAAGAACAAAATTTGGTGAGCCAAGTGGGATTTGTGTACAGATCATTACCACCAAGTATCATCAAGATTGGGTGAAAAAATATTTGCTGGTATTTCGGAAACTCGTTATGTCTTAGAAGCTTGGCAAACCCTCTCAATTAAAGTGCTTTCCACAGTTTGTTCCTAGGGCTACTTGAAGAGGAAACAAACCATAGAGACAAAACTGAGAACTCCTTTATTTTGTCAAGTTTCAAAGAGCTACTACAAACCATGTTGGATTTAGAGTTCCAAATTCATCTATATATATATGAGAGAACAGAGTGAAACCTAAATATAAAAACTGCTACTGTAGATGAACGCTTCAACCTAGAAGAAGAAAATTTGGTGAGCCAAGTGGGATTTGTGTACTGATCATTACCACCAAGTATCATCAAAATTGGGTTAAAAAATATTTGCAGGTATTTCAGAAACTCGTTATTTCTTAGAAGCTTGGCAACCCCTCTCAATGAAAGTGCTTTTCCACAGTCTGTGCCTAGAGCTACTTGAAGAGGAAACAAACCATAGAGACAAAACTAAGTACTAGTTTATTTTGTCAAGTTTCAAAGAGCTACTCCAAACCATGTTGGATTTAGAGTTCCAAATTCATCTATCTATATATCAGAGAACAGACTGAAACCTAAATATAAAAACTGCTCCTGTAGACGAACGCTTCAACGTAGAAGAACAAAATTGGGTGAGCCAAGTGGGTTTTGTGTACTTATCATTACCACCAAGTATCATCAAGATTGGGTGAAAAAATATTTGCTGGTATTTTGGAAACTCGTTATTGCATAGAAGCTTGGCAACCCATCTCAATGAAAGTGCTTTTCCACAGTCTGTGCCTAGGGCTACTTGAAGAGGAAACAAACCATAGAGACAAAACTGAGAACTCCTTTATTTTGTCAAGTTTCAAAGAGCTACTACAATCCATGTTGGATTTAGAGTTCCAAATTCATCTATCTATATATGAGAGCACAGAGTGAAACCTAAATATAAAAACTGCTACTGTAGACAAACGTTTCAACCTAGAAGAACAAAATTTGGTGAGCCAATTGGGATCTGTGTACTCATCATTACCACCAAGTATCATCAATTGGGTGAAAAATTATTTGCTGGTATTTCGGAAACTCGTTATTTCTTAGAATCTTGGCAACCCCTCTCAATGAAAGTGCTTTTCCACAGTCTGTGCCTAGGGCTACTTGAAGAGGAAACATACCATAGAGACAAAACACAGAACTTCTTTATTTTGTCAAGATTCAAAGAGCTACTACAAACCATGTTGGATTTAGAGTTCCAAATTCATCTATCTATACAGGAGCGAACAGAGGGAAACCTAAATATAAAAACTGCTACTGTAGACGAACGCTTCAACCTAGAAGAACAAAATTTGGTGAGCCAAGTTGGATTTGTGTACTGATCATTACCACCAAGTATCATCAAGATTGGGTGAAAAAATATTTGCTGGTATTTCGGAAACTCGTAATTTCTTAGAAGCTTGGCAACCACTCTCAATGAAAGTGCTTTTCCACAGTCTGTGACTAGTGCTACTTGAAGAGGAAAGAAAACATAGAGACAAAACTGAGAACTCCTTTATTTTGTCAAGTTTCAAAGAGCTACTACAAACCATGTTGGATTTAGAGTTCCAAATTCATCTATCTATATATGAGAGAACAGAGTGAAACCTAAATATAAAAACTGCTACTGTAGATGAACGCTTCAACCTAGAAAAACAAAATTTGGTGAGCCAAGTGGGATTTGTGTACTGATCATTACCACCAAGTATCATCAAAATTGGGTGAAAAAATATTTGCTGGTATTTCAGAAACTCGTTATTTCTTAGAAGCTTGGCAACCCCTCTCAATGAAAGTGCTCTTCCACAGTCTGTGCCTAGAGCTACTTGAAGAGAAAACAAACCATAGAGACAAAACTAAGTACTAGTTTATTTTGTCAAGTTTCAAAGAGCTACTACAAATCATGTTGGATTTAGAGTTCCAAATTCATCTATCTATATATGATAGAACAGAGTGAAACCTAAATATGAAAACTGCTCCTGTAGACGAACGCTTCAAAGTAGAAGAACAAAATTGGGTGAGCCAAGTGGGTTTTGTGTACTTATCATTACCCCCAAGTATCATCCAGATTGGGTGAAAAAATATTTGCTGGTATTTTGGAAACTCGTTATTGCATAGAAGCTTGGCAACCCATCTCAATGAAAGTGCTTTTCCACAGTCTGTGCCTAGGGCTACTTGAAGAGGAAACAAACCATAGAGACAAAACTGAGAACTCCTTTATTTTGTCAAGTTTCAAAGAGCTACTACAAACCATGTTGGATTTAGAGTTCCAAATTCATCTATCTATATAGGAGAGAACAGAGGGAAACCTAAATATGAAAACTGCTACTGTAGACGAAAGCTTCAAACTAGAAGAACAAAATTTGGTGAGCCAAGTGGGATTTGTGTACTGATCATTACCACCAAGTATCATCAAAATTGGGTGAAAAAATATTTGCTGGTATTTCGGAAACTCGTTATTTCTTAGAAGCTTGGCAACCCCTCTCAATGAAAGTGCTTTTCCACAGTCTGTGCCTAGGGCTACTTGAAGAGGAAACAAACCATAGAGAAAAAACTGAGATCTCCTTTATTTTGTCAAGTTTCCAAGAGCTACTACAATCCATGTTGGATTTAGAGTTCCAAATTCATCTATCTATATAGGAGAGAACAGAGAGAAACCTAAATATAAAAACTGCTACTGTAGACGAACGCTTCAACTTAGAAGAACAAAATTTGGTGAGCCAAGTGGGATTTGTGTACTGATCATTACCACCAAGTATCATCAAGATTAAGTGAAAAAATATTTGCTGGTGTTTCGGAAACTTTAATTTCTTAGAAGCTTGGCAACCACTCTCAATGAAATTGCTTTTCCACAGTCTGTGCCTAGGGCTACTTGAAGAGGAAACAAACCATAGAGACAAAAACTGAGAACTCCTTGATTTTGTCAAGTTTCAAAGAGCTACTACAAACCATGTTGGATTTAGAGTTCCAAATTCATCTCTCTATATAGGAGAGAACAGAGGGAAACCTAAATTTAAAAACTGCTACTGTAGACGAACGCTTCAACCTAGAAGAACAAAATTTTGTGAGCCAAGTGGTATTTGTGTACTGATCATTAGCAACAAGTATCATCAAGATTGGGTGAAAAAATATTTGCTGGTATTTGGGAATCTCGTTATTTCTTAGAAGCTTGGCAACCCATCTCAATGAAAGTGCTTTCCACAGTCTGTGCCTAGGGCTACTTGAAGAGGAAACAAACCATAGAGACAAAACTGAGAACTCCTTTATTTTGTCAAGTTTCAAAGAGCTACTACAAACCATGTTGGATTTAGAGTTCCAAATTCATCTATCTATATAGGAGAGAACAGAGGGAAACCTAAATATAAAAACTGCTACTGTAGAGGAAAGCTTCAAAAGAAGAACAAAATTTGGTGAGCCAAGTGGGATTTGTGTACTGATCATTACCACCAAGTATCATCAAGATTGGGTGAAAAAATATTTGCTGGTATTTCGGAAACTCGTTATGTCTTAGAAGCTTGGCAAACCCTCTCAATTAAAGTGCTTTCCACAGTCTGTTCCTAGGGCTACTTGAAGAGGAAACAAACCATAGAGACAAAACTGAGAACTCCTTTATTTTGTCAAGTTTCAAAGAGCTACTACAAACCATGTTGGATTTAGAGTTCCAAATTCATCTATCTATATATGAGAGAACAGAGTGAAACCTAAATATAAAAACTGCTACTGTAGATGAACGCTTCAACCTAGAAGAAGAAAATTTGGTGAGCCAAGTGGGATTTGTGTACTGATCATTACCACCAAGTATCATCAAAATTGGGTTAAAAAATATTTGCAGGTATTTCAGAAACTCGTTATTTCTTAGAAGCTTGGCAACCCCTCTCAATGAAAGTGCTTTTCCACAGTCTGTGCCTAGAGCTACTTGAAGAGGAAACAAACCATAGAGACAAAACTAAGTACTAGTTTATTTTGTCAAGTTTCAAAGAGCTACTCCAAACCATGTTGGATTTAGAGTTCCAAATTCATCTATCTATATATCAGAGAACAGACTGAAACCTAAATATAAAAACTGCTCCTGTAGACGAACGCTTCAACGTAGAAGAACAAAATTGGGTGAGCCAAGTGGGTTTTGTGTACTTATCATTACCACCAAGTATCATCAAGATTGGGTGAAAAAATATTTGCTGGTATTTTGGAAACTCGTTATTGCATAGAAGCTTGGCAACCCATCTCAATGAAAGTGCTTTTCCACAGTCTGTGCCTAGGGCTACTTGAAGAGGAAACAAACCATAGAGACAAAACTGAGAACTCCTTTATTTTGTCAAGTTTCAAAGAGCTACTACAATCCATGTTGGATTTAGAGTTCCAAATTCATCTATCTATATATGAGAGCACAGAGTGAAACCTAAATATAAAAACTGCTACTGTAGACAAACGTTTCAACCTAGAAGAACAAAATTTGGTGAGCCAATTGGGATCTGTGTACTCATCATTACCACCAAGTATCATCAATTGGGTGAAAAATTATTTGCTGGTATTTCGGAAACTCGTTATTTCTTAGAATCTTGGCAACCCCTCTCAATGAAAGTGCTTTTCCACAGTCTGTGCCTAGGGCTACTTGAAGAGGAAACATACCATAGAGACAAAACACAGAACTTCTTTATTTTGTCAAGATTCAAAGAGCTACTACAAACCATGTTGGATTTAGAGTTCCAAATTCATCTATCTATACAGGAGCGAACAGAGGGAAACCTAAATATAAAAACTGCTACTGTAGACGAACGCTTCAACCTAGAAGAACAAAATTTGGTGAGCCAAGTTGGATTTGTGTACTGATCATTACAACCAAGTATCATCAAGATTGGGTGAAAAAATATTTGCTGGTATTTCGGAAACTCGTAATTTCTTAGAAGCTTGGCAACCACTCTCAATGAAAGTGCTTTTCCACAGTCTGTGACTAGTGCTACTTGAAGAGGAAAGAAAACATAGAGACAAAACTGAGAACTCCTTTATTTTGTCAAGTTTCAAAGAGCTACTACAAACCATGTTGGATTTAGAGTTCCAAATTCATCTATCTATATATGAGAGAACAGAGTGAAACCTAAATATAAAAACTGCTACTGTAGACGAACGCTTCAACCTAGAAAAACAAAATTTGGTGAGCCAAGTGGGATTTGTGTACTGATCATTACCACCAAGTATCATCAAAATTGGGTGAAAAAATATTTGCTGGTATTTCAGAAACTCGTTATTTCTTAGAAGCTTGGCAACCCCTCTCAATGAAAGTGCTCTTCCACAGTCTGTGCCTAGAGCTACTTGAAGAGAAAACAAACCATAGAGACAAAACTAAGTACTAGTTTATTTTGTCAAGTTTCAAAGAGCTACTCCAAACCATGTTGGATTTAGAGTTCCAAATTCATCTATCTATATATGATAGAACAGAGTGAAACCTAAATATGAAAACTGCTCCTGTAGACGAACGCTTCAAAGTAGAAGAACAAAATTGGGTGAGCCAAGTGGGTTTTGTGTACTTATCATTACCCCCAAGTATCATCCAGATTGGGTGAAAAAATATTTGCTGGTATTTTGGAAACTCGTTATTGCATAGAAGCTTGGCAACCCATCTCAATGAAAGTGCTTTTCCACAGTCTGTGCCTAGGGCTACTTGAAGAGGAAACAAACCATAGAGACAAAACTGAGAACTCCTTTATTTTGTCAAGTTTCAAAGAGCTACTACAAACCATGTTGGATTTAGAGTTCCAAATTCATCTATCTATATAGGAGAGAACAGAGGGAAACCTAAATATGAAAACTGCTACTGTAGACGAAAGCTTCAAACTAGAAGAACAAAATTTGGTGAGCCAAGTGGGATTTGTGTACTGATCATTACCACCAAGTATCATCAAAATTGGGTGAAAAAATATTTGCTGGTATTTCGGAAACTCGTTATTTCTTAGAAGCTTGGCAACCCCTCTCAATGAAAGTGCTTTTCCACAGTCTGTGCCTAGGGCTACTTGAAGAGGAAACAAACCATAGAGAAAAAACTGAGATCTCCTTTATTTTGTCAAGTTTCCAAGAGCTACTACAATCCATGTTGGATTTAGAGTTCCAAATTCATCTATCTATATAGGAGAGAACAGAGAGAAACCTAAATATAAAAACTGCTACTGTAGACGAACGCTTCAACTTAGAAGAACAAAATTTGGTGAGCCAAGTGGGATTTGTGTACTGATCATTACCACCAAGTATCATCAAGATTAAGTGAAAAAATATTTGCTGGTGTTTCGGAAACTTTAATTTCTTAGAAGCTTGGCAACCACTCTCAATGAAATTGCTTTTCCACAGTCTGTGCCTAGGGCTACTTGAAGAGGAAACAAACCATAGAGACAAAAACTGAGAACTCCTTGATTTTGTCAAGTTTCAAAGAGCTACTACAAACCATGTTGGATTTAGAGTTCCAAATTCATCTCTCTATATAGGAGAGAACAGAGGGAAACCTAAATTTAAAAACTGCTACTGTAGACGAACGCTTCAACCTAGAAGAACAAAATTTTGTGAGCCAAGTGGTATTTGTGTACTGATCATTAGCAACAAGTATCATCAAGATTGGGTGAAAAAATATTTGCTGGTATTTGGGAATCTCGTTATTTCTTAGAAGCTTGGCAACCCATCTCAATGAAAGTGCTTTCCACAGTCTGTGCCTAGGGCTACTTGAAGAGGAAACAAACCATAGAGACAAAACTGAGAACTCCTTTATTTTGTCAAGTTTCAAAGAGCTACTACAAACCATGTTGGATTTAGAGTTCCAAATTCATCTATCTATATAGGAGAGAACAGAGGGAAACCTAAATATAAAAACTGAAACTGTACAGGAAAGCTTCAAAAGAAGAACAAAATTTGGTGAGCCAAGTGGGATTTGTGTACTGATCATTACCACCAAGTATCATCAAGATTGGGTGAAAAAATATTTGCTGGTATTTCGGAAACTCGTTATTTCTTAGAAGCTTGGCAACCCCTCTCAATGAAAGTGCTTTTCCACAGTCTGTGCCTAGGGCTACTTGAAGAGGAAAGAAACCATAGAGACAAAACTGAGAACTCCTTTATTTTGTCAAGTTTCAAAGAGCTACTACAAACCATGTTGGATTTAGAGTTCCAAATTCATCTATCTATATAGGAGAGAACAGAGGGAAACCTAAATATAAAAACTGCTACTGTAGACGAACGCTTCAACCTAGAAGAACAAAATTTGGTGAGCCAAGTGGGATTTGTGTACTGATCATTAGCAACAAGTATCATCAAGATTGGGTGAAAAAATATTTGCTGGTATTTCGGAAACTCTTTATTTCTTAGAAGCTTGGCAACCCCTCTCAATGAAAGTTCTTTTCCACAGTGTGTGCCTAGGGCTAAGTGAAGAGGAAACAATCCATAGAGACAAAACTGAGAACTCCTTTATTTTGTCAAGTTTCAAAGAGCTAGTACAAACCTTGTGGGATTTAGAGTTCCAAATTTATCTATCTATACAGGAGAGAACAGAGGGAAACCTAAATATAAAAACTGCTACTGTAGACGAACGCTTCATCCTAGAAGAACAAAATTTGGTGAGCCAAGTGGGAATTTTGTACTGATCATTACCACCAAGTATCATCAAGATTGGTTGAAAAAATATGTGAAGATATTTTTGAAACTCGTTATTTCTTAGAAGCTCGGCAACCCATCTCAATGAAAGTGCTTACACAGTCTGTGCCTTGGGCTACTTGAAGAGGAAACAAACCATAGAGATAAAACTGAGAACTCCTTTATTTTGTCAAGTTTCAAAGAGCTACTACAATCCATGTTGTATTTAGAGTTCCAAATTCATCTATCTATATAGAAGAGAAAGAGAGAAACCTAAATATAAAAACTGCTACTGTAGACGAACGCTTCAACCTAGAAGAACAAAATTTGGTGAGCCAAGTGGGATTTGAGTACTGATCATTACTACCAAGTATCATCAAGATTGGGTGAAAAAATATTTGCTGGTATTTCGGAAACTCGTTATTTCTTAGAAGCTTGGCAACCCCTCTCAATGAAATTGGTTTTCCACAGTCTGTGCCTAGGGCTACTTGAAGAGGAAACAAACCATAGAGACAAAACTCAGAATTCCTTTATTTTGTCAAGTTTCAAAGAGCTACTACAAACCATGTTGGATTTAGAGTTCCAAATTCATCTATCTATATATGAGAGAACAGAGTGAAACCTAAATATAAAAACTGCTACTGTAGATGAACGCTTCAACCTAGAAGAACAAAATTTGGTGAGCCAAGTGGGATTTGTGTACTGATCATTACCACCAAGTATCATCAAGATTGGGTGAAAAAATATTTGCTGGTATTTCGGAAACTCCTTATTTCTTAGAAGCTTGCCAACCCCTCTCAATGAAAGCGCTTTTCCACAGTCTGTGCCTAGGGCTACTTGAAGAGGAAACAAACCATAGAGACAAAACTGAGAACTCCTTTATTTTGTCAAGTTTCAAAGAGCTACTACAATCCATGTTGGATTTAGAGTTCCAAATTCATCTATCTATGTAGGAGAGAACAGAGAGAAACCTAAATATAAAAACTGCTACTGTAGACGAACGCTTCAACCTAGAAGAACAAAATTTGGTGAGCCAAGTGGGATCTGTGTTCTCATCATTACCACCAAGTATCATCAAGATTGGGTGAAAAAATATTTGCTGGTTTTTCGGAAACTCGTTATTTCTTAGAAGCTTGGCAACCCCTCTCATTAAAGTGCTTTTCCACAGTCTGTGCCTAGGGCTACTTGAAGAGGAAACAAACGATAGAGACAAAACTCAGAATTCTTTATTTTGTCAAGATTCAAAGAGCTACTACACACCATGTTGGATTAGGGTTCCAAATTCATCTATCTATACAGGAGTGAACAGAGGGAAACCTAAATATAAAAACTGCTACTGTAGACGAACGCTTCAACCCAGAAGAACAAAATTTGGTGAGCCAAGTGGGATTTGTGTACTGATCATTACCACCAAGTATCATCAAGATTGGGTGAAAAAATATTTGCTGGTATTTCGGAAACTCGTAATTTCTTAGAAGGTTGGCAACCCCTCTCCATGAAAGTGCTTTTCCACAGTCTGTGACTAGGGCTACTTGAAGAGGAAAGAAACCATAGAGACGAAACTGAGAACTCCTTTATTTTGTCAAGTTTCAAAGAGCTACTACAAACCATGTTGGATTTAGAGTTCCAAATTCATCTATCTATATATGAGAGAACAGAGTGAAACCTAAATATAAAAACTGCTACTGTAGACGAACGCTTCAACCTAGAAGAACAAAATTTGGTGAGCCAAGTAGGATTTGTGTACAGATCATTACCACCAAGTATCATCAAGATTGGGTGAAAAAATATTTGCTGGTATTTCGGAAACTCGTTATTTCTTAGAAGATTGGCAAACCCTCTCAATTAAAGTGTTTTCCACAGTCTGTGCCTAGGGCTACTTGAAGAGGAAACAAACCATAGAGACAAAACTGAGAACTCCTTTATTTTGTCAGTTTCAAAGAGCTACTACAAACCATGTTGGATTTAGAGTTCCAAATTCATCTATCTATATATGAGAAAACAGAGTGAAACCTAAATATAAAAACTGCTACTTTAGACGAACGCTTCAACCTAGAAGAAGAAAATTTGGTGAGCCAAGTGGGATTTGTGTACTGATCATTACCACCAAGTATCATCAAAATTGGGTTAAAAAATATTTGCTGGTATTTCAGAAACTCGTTATTTCTTAGAAGCTTGGCAACCCCTCTCAATGAAAGTGCTTTTCCACAGTCTGTGCCTAGAGCTACTTGAAGAGGAAACAAACCATAGAGACAAAACTAAGTACTAGTTTATTTTGTCAAGTTTCAAAGAGCTACTCCAAACCATGTTGGATTTAGAGTTCCAAATTCATCTATCTATATATCAGAGAACAGACTGAAACCTAAATATAAAACTGCTCCTGTAGACGAACGCTTCAACGTAGAAGAACAAAATTGGGTGAGCCAAGTGGGTTTTGTGTACTTATCATTACCACCAAGTATCATCAAGATTGGGTGAAAAAATATTTGCTGGTATTTTGGAAACTCGTTATTGCATAGAAGCTTGGCACCCATCTCAATGAAAGTGCTTTTCCACAGTCTGTGCCTAGGGCTACTTGAAGAGGAAACAAACCATAGAGACAAAACTGAGAACTCCTTTATTTTGTCAAGTTTCAAAGAGCTACTACAATCCATGTTGGATTTAGAGTTCCAAATTCATCTATCTATATATGAGAGCACAGAGTGAAACCTAAATATAAAAACTGCTACTGTAGACAAACGCTTCAACCTAGAAGAACAAAATTTGGTGAGCCAATTGGGATCTGTGTACTCATCATTACCACCAAGTATCATCAATTGGGTGAAAAATTATTTGCTGGTATTTCGGAAACTCGTTATTTCTTAGAATCTTGGCAACCCCTCTCAATGAAAGTGCTTTTCCACAGTCTGTGCCTAGGGCTACTTGAAGAGGAAACATACCATAGAGACAAAACACAGAACTTCTTTATTTTGTCAAGATTCAAAGAGCTACTACAAACCATGTTGGATTTAGAGTTCCAAATTCATCTATCTATACAGGAGCGAACAGAGGGAAACCTAAATATAAAAACTGCTACTGTAGACGAACGCTTCAACCTAGAAGAACAAAATTTGATGAGCCAAGTTGGATTTGTGTACTGATCATTACAACCAAGTATCATCAAGATTGGGTGAAAAAATATTTGCTGGTATTTCGGAAACTCGTAATTTCTTAGAAGCTTGGCAACCACTCTCAATGAAAGTGCTTTTCCACAGTCTGTGACTAGTGCTACTTGAAGAGGAAAGAAAACATAGAGACAAAACTGAGAACTCCTTTATTTTGTCAAGTTTCAAAGAGCTACTACAAACCATGTTGGATTTAGAGTTCCAAATTCATCTATCTATATATGAGAGAACAGAGTGAAACCTAAATATAAAAACTGCTACTGTAGACGAACGCTTCAACCTAGAAAAACAAAATTTGGTGAGCCAAGTGGGATTTGTGTACTGATCATTACCACCAAGTATCATCAAAATTGGGTGAAAAAATATTTGCTGGTATTTCAGAAACTCGTTATTTCTTAGAAGCTTGGCAACCCCTCTCAATGAAAGTGCTCTTCCACAGTCTGTGCCTAGAGCTACTTGAAGAGAAACAAACCATAGAGACAAAACTAAGTACTAGTTTATTTTGTCAAGTTTCAAAGAGCTACTCCAAACCATGTTGGATTTAGAGTTCCAAATTCATCTATCTATATATGATAGAACAGAGTGAAACCTAAATATGAAAACTGCTCCTGTAGACGAACGCTTCAACGTAGAAGAACAAAATTGGGTGAGCCAAGTGGGTTTTTTGTACTTATCATTACCCCAAGTATCATCCAGATTGGGTGAAAAAATATTTGCTGGTATTTTGGAAACTCGTTATTGCATAGAAGCTTGGCAACCCATCTCAATGAAAGTGCTTTTCCACAGTCTGTGCCTAGGCTACTTGAAGAGGAAACAAACCATAGAGACAAAACTGAGAACTCCTTTATTTTGTCAAGTTTCAAAGAGCTACTACAAACCATGTTGGATTTAGAGTTCCAAATTCATCTATCTATATAGGAGAGAACAGAGGGAAACCTAAATATGAAAACTGCTACTGTAGACGAAAGCTTCAAACTAGAAGAACAAAATTTGGTGAGCCAAGTGGGATTTGTGTACTGATCATTACCACCAAGTATCATCAAAATTGGGTGAAAAAATATTTGCTGGTATTTGGAATCTCGTTATTTCTTAGAAGCTTGGCAACCCATCTCAATGAAAGTGCTTTCCACAGTCTGTGCCTAGGGCTACTTGAAGAGGAAACAAACCATAGAGAAAAAACTGAGAACTCCTTTATTTTGTCAAGTTTCAAAGAGCTACTACAAACCATGTTGGATTTAGAGTTCCAAATTCATCTATCTATATAGGAGAGAACAGAGGGAAACCTAAATATAAAAACTGCTACTGTAGAGGAAAGCTTCAAAAGAAGAACAAAATTTGGTGAGCCAAGAAGGATTTGTGTACTGATCATTACCACCAAGTATCATCAAGATTGGGTGAAAAAATATTTGCTGGTATTTCGGAAACTCGTAATTTCTTAGAAGGTTGGCAACCCCTCTCCATGAAAGTGCTTTTCCACAGTCTGTGACTAGGGCTACTTGAAGAGGAAAGAAACCATAGAGACGAAACTGAGAACTCCTTTATTTTGTCAAGTTTCAAAGAGCTACTACAAACCATGTTGGATTTAGAGTTCCAAATTCATCTATCTATATAGGAGAGAACAGAGGCAAACCTAAATATAAAAACTGCTACTGTAGACGAACGCTTCAACCTAGAAGAACAAAATTTGGTGAGCCAAGTGGGATTTGTGTACTGATCATTAGCAACAAGTATCATCAAGATTGGGTGAAAAAATATTTGCTGGTATTTCGGAAACTCGTTATTTCTTAGAAGCTTGGCAACCCCTCTCAATGAAAAGTTCTTTTCCACAGTGTGTGCCTACTGCTAAGTGAAGAGGAAACAATCCATAGAGACAAAACTGAGAACTCCTTTATTTTGTCAAGTTTCAAAGAGCTAGTACAAACCTTGTGGGATTTAGAGTTCCAAATTTATCTATCTATACAGGAGAGAACAGAGGGAAACCTAAATATAAAAACTGCTACTGTAGACGAACGCTTCATCCTAGAAGAACAAAATTTGGTGAGCCAAGTGGGAATTTTGTACTGATCATTACCACCAAGTATCATCAAGATTGGTTGAAAAAATATGTGAAGATATTTTTGAAACTCGTTATTTCTTAGAAGCTCGGCAACCCATCTCAATGAAAGTGCTTACACAGTCTGTGCCTTGGGCTACTTGAAGAGGAAACAAACCATAGAGACAAAACTGAGAATTCCTTTATTTTTTCAAGTTTCAAAGAGCTACTACAATCCATGTTGGATTTAGAGTTCCAAATTCATCTATCTATATAGGAGAGAAAGAGAGAAACCTAAATATAAAAACTGCTACTGTAGACGAACGCTTCAACCTAGAAGAACAAAATTGGTGAGCCAAGTGGGATTTGAGTACTGAATATTACCACCAAGTATCATCAAGATTGGGTGAAAAAATATTTGCTGGTATTTCGGAACTCGTTATTTCTTAGAAGCTTGGCAACCCCTCTCAATGAAAGTGCTTTTCCACAGTCTGTGCCTAGGGCTACTTGAAGAGGAAAGAAAACATAGAGACAAAACTGAGAACTCCTTTATTTTGTCAAGTATCAAAGAGCTACTACAAACCATGTTGGATTTAGAGTTCCAAATTCATCTATCTGTATATGAGAGAACAGAGTGAAACCTAAATATAAAAACTGCTCCTGTAGACGACCGCTTCAACGTAGAAGAACAAAATTGGGTGAGCTAAGTGGGATTTGTGTACTGATCATTACCACCAAGTATCATGAAGATTGGGTGAAAAAATATTTGCTGGTATTTTGGAAACTCGTTATTTCTTAGAAGCTTGGCAAACCATCTCAATGAAAGTGCTTCCACAGTCTGTGCCTAGGGCTACTTGAAGAGGAAACAAACCATAGAGACCAAACTGAGAACTCCTTTATTTTGTCAAGTTTCAAAGAGCTACTACAATCCATGTTGGATTTAGAGTTCCAAATTCATCTATCTATACAGGAGAGAACGGAGAGAAACCTAAATACAAAAACTGCTACTGTAGACGAACGCTTCAACCCAGAAGAACAAAATTTGGTGAGCCAAGTGGGATTTGTGTACTGATCATTACCACCAAGTATCATCAAGATTGGGTGAAAAAATATTTGGGGGTATTTCGAAAACTCGTAATTTCTTAGAAGCTTGGCAACCCCTCTCAATGAAAGTGCTTTTCCACAGTCTGTGACTAGGGCTACTTGAAGAGGAAAGAAACCATAGAGACAAAACTGAGAACTCCTTTATTTTGTCAAGTTTCAAAGAGCTACTATAAACCATGTTGGATTTAGAGTTCCAAATTCATCTATCTATATAGGAGAGAACAGAGGGAAACCTAAATATGAAAACTGCTATTGTAGACGAACGCTTCAACCTAGAAGAACAAAATTTGGTGAGCCAAGTGGGATTTGTGTACTGATCATTACCACCAAGTATCATCAAGATTGGGTAAAAAAATATTTGCTGGTATTTTTGAAACTCGTTATTTCTTAGAAGCTTGGCAACCCATCTCAATGAAAGTGCTTTCCACAGTCTGTACCTGGGGCTACTTGAAGAGGAAACAAACCATAGAGACAAAACTGAGAACTCCTTTATTTTGTCAAGTTTCAAAGAGCTACTACAATCCATGTTGGATTTAGAGTTCCAATTCATCTATCTATACAGGAGAGAACAGAGGGAAACCCAAATATAAAAACTGCTACTGTAGACGAACGCTTCAACCTAGAAGAACAAAATTTGGTGAGCCAAGTGGGATTTTTGTACTGATCATTACCACCAAGTATCATCAAGATTGGGTGAAAAAATATTTGCTGGTGTTTCGGAAACTTGTAATTCTTATAAGCTTGGCAACCCCTCTCAATGAAAGTGCTTTTCCACAGTCTGTGACTAGGTCTACTTGAAGAGGAAAGAAACCATAGAGACAAAACTGAGAACTCCTTTATTTTGTCAAGTTTCAAAGAGCTACTACAAACCATGTTGGATTTAGAGTTCCAAATTCATCTATCTATATATCAGAGAACAGACTGAAACCTAAATATAAAAACTGCTCCTGTAGACGAACGCTTCAAACTAGAAGAACAAAATTTGGTGAGCCAAGAGGGATTTGTGTAGTGATCATTACCACCAAGTATCATCAAGATTGGGTGAAAAAATATTTGCTGGTATTTCGGAAACTCGTAATTTCTTAGAAGCTTGGCAACCCCTCTCAATGAAAGTGCTTTTCCACAGTCTGTGCCTAGGGCTACTTGAGGAGGAAACAAACCATAGAGACAAACCTGAGAAATCCTTTATTTTGTCAAGTTTCAAAGAGCTACTATAAACCATGTTGGATTTAGAGTTCCAAATTCATCTATCTATATAGGAGAGAACAGAGGGAAACCTAAATATGAAAACTGCTATTGTAGACGAACGCTTCAACCTAGAAGAAAAAATGTTGGTGAGCCAAGTGGGATTTGTGTACTGATCATTACCACCAAGTATCATCAAGATTGGGTGAAAAAATATTTGCTGGTATTTTGGAAACTCGTTATTTCTTAGAAGCTTGGCAACATATCTCAATGAAAGTGCTTCCACAGTCTGTGCCTAGGGCTACTTGAAGAGGAAACAAACCATAGAGACAAAACTGAGAACTCCTTTATTTTGTCAAGTTTCAAAGAGCTACTACAATCCATGTTGGATTTAGAGTTCCAAATTCATCTATCTATATAGGAGAGAACAGAGAGAAACCTAAATATAAAAACTGCTACTGTAGACGAACGCTTCAACCTAGAAGAACAAAATTTGGTGAGCCAAGTGGTATATGTGTACTCATCATTACCACCAAGTATCATCAAGATTGGGGTGAAAAAAATATTTGCTGGTATTTCGGAAACTCGTTATTTCTTAGAAGCTTGGCAACCCCTCTCATTGAAAGTGCTTTTCCACAGTCTGTGCCTCTACTTGAAGAGGAAACAAACCATAGAGACAAAACTCAGAATTCTTTATTTTGTCAAGATTCAAAGAGCTACTACAAACCATGTTGGATTAGGGTTCCAAATTCATCTCTCTATACAGGAGAGAACGGAGGAAACCTAAATTTAAAAACTGCTACTGTAGACGAACGCTTCAACCTAGAAGAACAAAATTTGGTGAGCCAAGTGGGATTTGTGTACTGATCATTACCACCAAGTATCATCAAGATTGGGTGAAAAAATATTTCCTGGTATTTCGGAAACTCGTAATTTCTTAGAAGCTTGGCAACCCCTCTCAATGAAAGTGCTTTTCCACAGTCTGTGACTAGGGCTACTTGAAGAAGAAAGAAACCATAGAGACAAAACTGAGAACTCCTTTATTTTGTCAAGTTTCAAAGAGCTACTACAAACCATGTTGGATTTAGAGTTCCAAATTCATCTATCTATATAGGAGAGAACAGAGAAAAACCTAAATATAAAAACTGCTACTGTAGACGAACGCTTCAACCTAGAAGAACAAAATTTGGTGAGCCAAGTGGGATTTGTGTACTGATCATTACCACCAAGTATCATCAAAATTGGGTGAAAAAATATTTGCTGGTATTTCGGAAACTCGTTATTTCTTAGAAGCTTGGCAACCCCTCTCAATGAAAGTGCTTTTCCACAGTGTGTGCCTAGGGCTTCTTGAAGATGAAACAAACCATAGAGACAAAACTGAGAACTCCTTTATTTTGTCAAGTTTCAAAGAGCTCCTACAATCCATGTTGAATTTAGAGTTCCAAATTCATCTATCTATATAGGAGAGAACAGAGAGAAACCAAATATAAAAACTGCTACTGTAGACGAACGCTTCAACCTAGAAGAACAAAATTTGGTGAGCCAAGTGGGATCTGTGTACTCATCATTACCACCAAGTATCATCAAGATTGGGTGTAAAAATATTTGCAGGTATTTCGGAAATTCGTTATTTCTTAGAAGCTTGGCAACCCCTCTCATTGAAAGTGCTTTTCCACAGTCTGTGCCTAGGGCTACTTCAAGAGGAAACAAACCATAGAGACAAAACTCAGAACTTCTTTATTTTGTCAAGATTCAAAGAGCTACTACAAATCATGTTGGATTAGGGTTCCAAATTTATCTATCTATACAGGAGAGAACAGAGGGAAACCTAAATATAAAAACTGCTACTGTAGACGAATGCTTCAACCTAGAAGAAAATTTGGTGAGCCAAGTGGGATTTGTGTACTGATCATTACCACCAAGTATCATCAAGATTGGGTGAAAAAATATTTCCTGGTATTTCGGAAACTCGTAATTTCTTAGAAGCTTGGCAACCCCTCTCAATGAAAGTGCTTTTCCACACTCTGGGACTAGGGCTACTTGAAGAGGAAAGAAACCATAGAGACAAAACTGAGAACTCCTTTATTTTGTCAAGTTTCAAAGAGCTACTACAAACCATGTTGGATTTAGAGTTCCAAATTCATCTATCTATATATGAGAGAACAGAATGAAACCTAAACATAAAAACTGCTACTGTAGACGAACGCTTCAACCTAGAAGAACAAAATTTGGTGAGCCAAGTTAGATTTGTGTACTGATCATTACCACCAAGTATCATCAAATTTGGGTGAAAAAATATTTGCTGGTATTTCGGAAACTCGTTATTTCTTAGAAGCTTGGCAACCTCTCTCAATGAAAGTGCTTTTCCACAGTTTGTGCCTAGGGCTACTTGAAGAGGAAACAAACCATAGAGACAAAACTGAGAACTCCTTTGTTTTGTCAAGTTTCAAAGAGCTACTACAATCCATGTTGGATTTAGAGTTCCAAATTCATCTATCTATATAGGAGAGAACAGAGAGAAACCTAAATATAAAAACTACTACTGTAGACTAACGCTTCAACATAGAAGAACAAAATTTGGTGAGCCAAGTGGGATTTGTGTACTGATCATTACCACCAAGTATCATCAAGATTGGGTGAAAAAATATTTGCTGGTATTTCGGAAACTCGTTATTTCTTAGAAGCTTGGCAACCCCTCTCAATGAAAGTGCTTTTCCACAGTCTGTGCCTAGGGCTACTTTAAGAGGAAAGAAAACATAGAGACAAAACTGTGAATTCCTTTATTTTGTCAAGTTTCAAAGAGCTACTACAAACCATGTTGGATTTAGAGTTCCAAATTCATCTATCTATATATGAGAGAACAGAGTGAAACCTAAATATATAAACTGCTCCTGTAGACGACCGCTTCAATGTAGAAGAACAAAATTGGGTGAGCCAAGTGGGATTTGTGTACTGATCATTACCACCAAGTATCATCAAGATTGGGTGAAAAAATATTTGCTGGTATTTTGGAAACTCGTTATTTCTTAGAAGCTTGGCAACCCATCTCAATGAAAGTGCTTCCACAGTCTGTGCCTAGGGCTACTTGAAGAGGAAACAAACCATAGAGACCAAACTGAGAACTCCTTTATTTTGTCAAGTTTCAAAGAGCTACTACAATCCATCTTGGATTTAGAGTTCCAAATTCATCTATCTATACAGGAGAGAACGGAGGGAAACCTAAATACAAAAACTGCTACTGTAGACAAACGCTTCTACCCAGAAGAACAAAATTTGGTGAGCCAAGTTGGATTTGTGTACTGATCATTACCACCAAGTATCATCAAGATTGGGTGAAAAAATATTTGGGGGTATTTCGAAAACTCGTAATTTCTTAGAAGCTTGGCAACCCCTCTCAATGAAAGTGCTTTTCCACAGTCTGTGACTAGGGCTACTTGAAGAGGAAAGAAACCATAGAGACAAAACTGAGAACTCCTTTATTTTGTCAAGTTTCAAAGAGCTACTATAAACCATGTTGGATTTAGAGTTCCAAATTCATCTATCTATATAGGAGAGAACAGAGGGAAACCTAAATATGAAAACTGCTATTGTAGACGAACGCTTCAACCTAGAAGAACAAAATTTGGTGAGCCAAGTGGGATTTGTGTACTGATCATTACCACCAAGTATCATCAAGATTGGGTAAAAAAATATTTGCTGGTATTTTAGAAACTCGTTATTTCTTAGAAGCTTGGCAACCCATCTCAATGAAAGTGCTTTCCACAGTCTGTGCCTGGGGCTACTTGAAGAGGAAACAAACCATAGAGACAAAACTGAGAACTCCTTTATTTTGTCAAGTTTCAAAGAGCTACTACAATCCATGTTGGATTTAGAGTTCCAATTCATCTATCTATACAGGAGAGAACAGAGGGAAACCCAAATATAAAAACTGCTACTGTAGACGAACGCTTCAACCTAGAAGAACAAAATTGGGTGAGCCAAGTGGGATTTTTGTCCTGATCATTACCACCAAGTATCATCAAGATTGGGTGAAAAAATATTTGCTGGTGTTTCGGAAACTTGTAATTTCTTAGAAGCTTGGCAACCCCTCTCAATGAAAGTGCTTTTCCACAGTCTGTGACTAGGGCTACTTGAAGAGGAAAGAAACCATAGAGACAAAACTGAGAACTCCTTTATTTTGTCAAGTTTCAAAGAGCTACTACAAACCATGTTGGATTTAGAGTTCCAAATTCATCTATCTATATATGAGAGAACAGAGTGAAACCTATATATAAAAACTGCTACTGTAGACGAACGCTTCAAACTAGAAGAACAAAATTTGGTGAGCCAAGAGGGATTTGTGTAGTGATCATTACCACCAAGTATCATCAAGATTGGCTGAAAAAATATTTGCTGGTATTTCGAAAACTCGTAATTTCTTAGAAGCTTGGCAACCCTTCTCAATGAAAGTGCTTTTCCACAGTCTGTGCCTAGGGCTACTTGAGGAGGAAACAAACCATAGAGACAAACCTGAGAACTCCTTTATTTTGTCAAGTTTCAAAGAGCTACTATAAACCATGTTGGATTTAGAGTTCCAAATTCATCTATCTATATAGGAGAGAACAGAGGGAAACATAATATGAAAACTGCTATTGTAGACGAACGCTTCAACCTAGAAGAACAAATATTGGTGAGCCAAGTGGGATTTGTGTACTGATCATTACCACCAAGTATCATCAAGATTGGGTGAAAAAATATTTGCTGGTATTTTGGAAACTCGTTATTTCTTAGAAGCTTGGCAACCCATCTCAATGAAAGTGCTTCCAAAGTCTGTGCCTAGGGCTACTTGAAGAGAAAACAAACCATAGAGACAAAACTGAGAACTCCTTTACTTGTCAAGTTTCAAAGAGCTACTACAATCCATGTTGGATTTAGAGTTCCAAATTCATCTATCTATATAGGAGAGAACAGAGAGAAACCTAAATATAAAAACTGCTACTGTAGACGAACGCTTCAACCTAGAAGAACAAAATTTGGTGAGCCAAGTGGTATATGTGTACTCCTCATTACCACCAAGTATCATCAAGATTGGGTGAAAAAATATTTGCTGGTATTTCGGAAAGTCGTTATTTCTTAGAAGCTTGGCAACCCCTCTCATTGAAAGTGCTTTTCCACAGTCTGTGCCTCTACTTGAAGAGGAAACAAACCATAGAGACAAAACTCAGAATTCTTTATTTTGTCAAGATTCAAAGAGCTACTACAAACCATGTTGGATTAGGGTTCCAAATTCATCTATCTATACAGGAGAGAACGGAGGGAAACCTAAATTTAAAAACTGCTACTGTAGACGAACGCTTCAACCTAGAAGAACAAAATTTGGTGAGCCAAGTGGGATTTGTGTACTGATCATTACCACCAAGTATCATCAAAATTGGGTGAAAAAATATTTGCTGGTATTTCGGAAACTCGTTATTTCTTAGAAGCTTGGCAACCCCTCTCAATGAAAGTGCTTTTCCACAGTCTGTGCCTAGGGCTTCTTGAAGAGGAAACAAACCATAGAGACAAAACTGAGAACTCCTTTATTTTGTCTAGTTTCAAAGAGCTACTACAATCCATGTTGGATTTAGAGTTCCAAATTCATCTATCTATATAGGAGAGAACAGAGAGAAACCAAATATAAAAACTGCTACTGTAGACGAACGCTTCAACCTAGAAGAACAAAATTTGGTGAGCCAAGTGGGATCTGTGTACTCATCATTACCACCAAGTATCATCAAGATTGGGTGTAAAAATATTTGCAGGTATTTCGGAAACTCGTTATTTCTTAGAAACTTGGCAACCCCTCTCATTGAAAGTGCTTTTCCACAGTCTGTGCCTAGGGCTACTTCAAGAGGAAACAAACCATAGAGACAAAAGTCATAACTTCTTTATTTTGTCAAGATTCAAAGAGCTACTACAAATCATGTTGGATTAGGGTTCCAAATTAATTTATCTATACAGGAGAGAACAGAGGGAAACCTAAATATAAAACTGCTACTGTAGACGAATGCTTCAACCTAGAAGAACAAAATTTGGTGAGCCAAGTGGGATTTGTGTACTGATCATTACCACCAAGTATCATCAAGATTGGGTGAAAAAATATTTCCTGGTATTTCGGAAACTCGTAATTTCTTAGAAGCTTGGCAACCCCTCTCAATGAAAGTGCTTTTCCACACTCTGGGACTAGGGCTACTTGAAGAGGAAAGAAACCATAGAGACAAAACTGAGAACTCCTTTATTTTGTCAAGTTTCAAAGAGCTACTATAAACCATGTTGGATTTAGAGTTCCAAATTCATCTATCTATATAGGAGAGAACAGAGGGAAACCTAAATATGAAAACTGCTATTGTAGACGAACGCTTCAACCTAGAAGAACAAAATTTGGTGAGCCAAGTGGGATTTGTGTACTGATCATTACCACCAAGTATCATCAAGATTGGGTAAAAAAATATTTGCTGGTATTTTAGAAACTCGTTATTTCTTAGAAGCTTGGCAACCCATCTCAATGAAAGTGCTTTCCACAGTCTGTGCCTGGGGCTACTTGAAGAGGAAACAAACCATAGAGACAAAACTGAGAACTCCTTTATTTTGTCAAGTTTCAAAGAGCTACTACAATCCATGTTGGATTTAGAGTTCCAATTCATCTATCTATACAGGAGAGAACAGAGGGAAACCCAAATATAAAAACTGCTACTGTAGACGAACGCTTCAACCTAGAAGAACAAAATTGGGTGAGCCAAGTGGGATTTTTGTCCTGATCATTACCACCAAGTATCATCAAGATTGGGTGAAAAAATATTTGCTGGTGTTTCGGAAACTTGTAATTTCTTAGAAGCTTGGCAACCCCTCTCAATGAAAGTGCTTTTCCACAGTCTGTGACTAGGGCTACTTGAAGAGGAAAGAAACCATAGACACAAAACTGAGAACTCCTTTATTTTGTCAAGTTTCAAAGAGCTACTACAAACCATGTTGGATTTAGAGTTCCAAATTCATCTATCTATATATGAGAGAACAGAGTGAAACCTATATATAAAAACTGCTACTGTACACGAACGCTTCAAACTAGAAGAACAAAATTTGGTGAGCCAAGAGGGATTTGTGTAGTGATCATTACCACCAAGTATCATCAAGATTGGCTGAAAAAATATTTGCTGGTATTTCGGAAACTCGTAATTTCTTAGAAGCTTGGCAACCCTTCTCAATGAAAGTGCTTTTCCACAGTCTGTGCCTAGGGCTACTTGAGGAGGAAACAAACCATAGAGACAAACCTGAGAACTCCTTTATTTTGTCAAGTTTCAAAGAGCTACTATAAACCATGTTGGATTTAGAGTTCCAAATTCATCTATCTATATAGGAGAGAACAGAGGGAAACATAATATGAAAACTGCTATTGTAGACGAACGCTTCAACCTAGAAGAACAAATATTGGTGAGCCAAGTGGGATTTGTGTACTGATCATTACCACCAAGTATCATCAAGATTGGGTGAAAAAATATTTGCTGGTATTTTGGAAACTCGTTATTTCTTAGAAGCTTGGCAACCCATCTCAATGAAAGTGCTTCCACAGTCTGTGCCTAGGGCTACTTGAAGAGGAAACAAACCATAGAGACAAAACTGAGAACTCCTTTATTTGTCAAGTTTCAAAGAGCTACTACAATCCATGTTGGATTTAGAGTTCCAAATTCATCTATCTATATAGGAGAGAACAGAGAGAAACCTAAATATAAAAACTGCTACTGTAGACGAACGCTTCAACCTAGAAGAACAAAATTTGGTGAGCCAAGTGGTATATGTGTACTCCTCATTACCACCAAGTATCATCAAGATTGGGTGAAAAAATATTTGCTGGTATTTCGGAAAGTCGTTATTTCTTAGAAGCTTGGCAACCCCTCTCATTGAAAGTGCTTTTCCACAGTCTGTGCCTCTACTTGAAGAGGAAACAAACCATAGAGACAAAACTCAGAATTCTTTATTTTGTCAAGATTCAAAGAGCTACTACAAACCATGTTGGATTAGGGTTCCAAATTCATCTATCTATACAGGAGAGAACGGAGGGAAACCTAAATTTAAAAACTGCTACTGTAGACGAACGCTTCAACCTAGAAGAACAAAATTTGGTGAGCCAAGTGGGATTTGTGTACTGATCATTACCACCAAGTATCATCAAAATTGGGTGAAAAAATATTTGCTGGTATTTCGGAAACTCGTTATTTCTTAGAAGCTTGGCAACCCCTCTCAATGAAAGTGCTTTTCCACAGTCTGTGCCTAGGGCTTCTTGAAGAGGAAACAAACCATAGAGACAAAACTGAGAACTCCTTTATTTTGTCTAGTTTCAAAGAGCTACTACAATCCATGTTGGATTTAGAGTTCCAAATTCATCTATCTATATAGGAGAGAACAGAGAGAAACCAAATATAAAAACTGCTACTGTAGACGAACGCTTCAACCTAGAAGAACAAAATTTGGTGAGCCAAGTGGGATCTGTGTACTCATCATTACCACCAAGTATCATCAAGATTGGGTGTAAAAATATTTGCAGGTATTTCGGAAACTCGTTATTTCTTAGAAACTTGGCAACCCCTCTCATTGAAAGTGCTTTTCCACAGTCTGTGCCTAGGGCTACTTCAAGAGGAAACAAACCATAGAGACAAAAGTCATAACTTCTTTATTTTGTCAAGATTCAAAGAGCTACTACAAATCATGTTGGATTAGGGTTCCAAATTAATTTATCTATACAGGAGAGAACAGAGGGAAACCTAAATATAAAAACTGCTACTGTAGACGAATGCTTCAACCTAGAAGAACAAAATTTGGTGAGCCAAGTGGGATTTGTGTACTGATCATTACCACCAAGTATCATCAAGATTGGGTGAAAAAATATTTCCTGGTATTTCGGAAACTCGTAATTTCTTAGAAGCTTGGCAACCCCTCTCAATGAAAGTGCTTTTCCACACTCTGGGACTAGGGCTACTTGAAGAGGAAAGAAACCATAGAGACAAAACTGAGAACTCCTTTATTTTGTCAAGTTTCAAAGAGCTACTATAAACCATGTTGGATTTAGAGTTCCAAATTCATCTATCTATATAGGAGAGAACAGAGGGAAACCTAAATATGAAAACTGCTATTGTAGACGAACGCTTCAACCTAGAAGAACAAAATTTGGTGAGCCAAGTGGGATTTGTGTACTGATCATTACCACCAAGTATCATCAAGATTGGGTAAAAAAATATTTGCTGGTATTTTAGAAACTCGTTATTTCTTAGAAGCTTGGCAACCCATCTCAATGAAAGTGCTTTCCACAGTCTGTGCCTGGGGCTACTTGAAGAGGAAACAAACCATAGAGACAAAACTGAGAACTCCTTTATTTTGTCAAGTTTCAAAGAGCTACTACAATCCATGTTGGATTTAGAGTTCCAATTCATCTATCTATACAGGAGAGAACAGAGGGAAACCCAAATATAAAAACTGCTACTGTAGACGAACGCTTCAACCTAGAAGAACAAAATTGGGTGAGCCAAGTGGGATTTTTGTCCTGATAATTACCACCAAGTATCATCAAGATTGGGTGAAAAAATATTTGCTGGTGTTTCGGAAACTTGTAATTTCTTAGAAGCTTGGCAACCCCTCTCAATGAAAGTGCTTTTCCACAGTCTGTGACTAGGGCTACTTGAAGAGGAAAGAAACCATAGAGACAAAACTGAGAACTCCTTTATTTTGTCAAGTTTCAAAGAGCTACTACAAACCATGTTGGATTTAGAGTTCCAAATTCATCTATCTATATATGAGAGAACAGAGTGAAACCTATATATAAAAACTGCTACTGTACACGAACGCTTCAAACTAGAAGAACAAAATTTGGTGAGCCAAGAGGGATTTGTGTAGTGATCATTACCACCAAGTATCATCAAGATTGGCTGAAAAAATATTTGCTGGTATTTCGGAAACTCGTAATTTCTTAGAAGCTTGGCAACCCTTCTCAATGAAAGTGCTTTTCCACAGTCTGTGCCTAGGGCTACTTGAGGAGGAAACAAACCATAGAGACAAACCTGAGAACTCCTTTATTTTGTCAAGTTTCAAAGAGCTACTATAAACCATGTTGGATTTAGAGTTCCAAATTCATCTATCTATATAGGAGAGAACAGAGGGAAACATAATATGAAAACTGCTATTGTAGACGAACGCTTCAACCTAGAAGAACAAATATTGGTGAGCCAAGTGGGATTTGTGTACTGATCATTACCACCAAGTATCATCAAGATTGGGTGAAAAAATATTTGCTGGTATTTTGGAAACTCGTTATTTCTTAGAAGCTTGGCAACCCATCTCAATGAAAGTGCTTCCACAGTCTGTGCCTAGGGCTACTTGAAGAGGAAACAAACCATAGAGACAAAACTGAGAACTCCTTTACTTGTCAAGTTTCAAAGAGCTACTACAATCCATGTTGGATTTAGAGTTCCAAATTCATCTATCTATATAGGAGAGAACAGAGAGAAACCTAAATATAAAAACTGCTACTGTAGACGAACGCTTCAACCTAGAAGAACAAAATTTGGTGAGCCAAGTGGTATATGTGTACTCCTCATTACCACCAAGTATCATCAAGATTGGGTGAAAAAATATTTGCTGGTATTTCGGAAAGTCGTTATTTCTTAGAAGCTTGGCAACCCCTCTCATTGAAAGTGCTTTTCCACAGTCTGTGCCTCTACTTGAAGAGGAAACAAACCATAGAGACAAAACTCAGAATTCTTTATTTTGTCAAGATTCAAAGAGCTACTACAAACCATGTTGGATTAGGGTTCCAAATTCATCTATCTATACAGGAGAGAACGGAGGGAAACCTAAATTTAAAAACTGCTACTGTAGACGAACGCTTCAACCTAGAAGAACAAAATTTGGTGAGCCAAGTGGGATTTGTGTACTGATCATTACCACCAAGTATCATCAAAATTGGGTGAAAAAATATTTGCTGGTATTTCGGAAACTCGTTATTTCTTAGAAGCTTGGCAACCCCTCTCAATGAAAGTGCTTTTCCACAGTCTGTGCCTAGGGCTTCTTGAAGAGGAAACAAACCATAGAGACAAAACTGAGAACTCCTTTATTTTGTCTAGTTTCAAAGAGCTACTACAATCCATGTTGGATTTAGAGTTCCAAATTCATCTATCTATATAGGAGAGAACAGAGAGAAACCAAATATAAAAACTGCTACTGTAGACGAACGCTTCAACCTAGAAGAACAAAATTTGGTGAGCCAAGTGGGATCTGTGTACTCATCATTACCACCAAGTATCATCAAGATTGGGTGTAAAAATATTTGCAGGTATTTCGGAAACTCGTTATTTCTTAGAAACTTGGCAACCCCTCTCATTGAAAGTGCTTTTCCACAGTCTGTGCCTAGGGCTACTTCAAGAGGAAACAAACCATAGAGACAAAAGTCATAACTTCTTTATTTTGTCAAGATTCAAAGAGCTACTACAAATCATGTTGGATTAGGGTTCCAAATTAATTTATCTATACAGGAGAGAACAGAGGGAAACCTAAATATAAAAACTGCTACTGTAGACGAATGCTTCAACCTAGAAGAACAAAATTTGGTGAGCCAAGTGGGATTTGTGTACTGATCATTACCACCAAGTATCATCAAGATTGGGTGAAAAAATATTTCCTGGTATTTCGGAAACTCGTAATTTCTTAGAAGCTTGGCAACCCCTCTCAATGAAAGTGCTTTTCCACACTCTGGGACTAGGGCTACTTGAAGAGGAAAGAAACCATAGAGACAAAACTGAGAACTCCTTTATTTTGTCAAGTTTCAAAGAGCTACTACAAACCATGTTGGATTTAGAGTTCCAAATTCATCTATCTATATATGAGAGAACAGAATGAAACCTAAACATAAAAACTGCTACTGTAGACGAACGCTTCAACCTAGAAGAACAAAATTTGGTGAGCCAAGTGAGATTTGTGTACTGATCATTACCACCAAGTATCATCAAATTTGGGTGAAAAAATATTTGCTGGTATTT
Organism: Callospermophilus lateralis; assembly: GCF_048772815.1. Taxonomy (NCBI): domain Eukaryota; kingdom Metazoa; phylum Chordata; class Mammalia; order Rodentia; family Sciuridae; genus Callospermophilus; species Callospermophilus lateralis. The sequence continues at coordinate 176,946 of NW_027513449.1, forward strand.
CGGAAACTCGTTATTTCTTAGAAGCTTGGCAACCCCTCTCAATGAAAGTGCTTTTCCACAGTTTGTGCCTAGGACTACTTGAAGAGGAAACAAACCATAGAGACAAAACTGAGAACTCCTTTGTTTTGTCAAGTTTCAAAGAGCTACTACAATCCATGTTGGATTTAGAGTTCCAAATTCATCTATCTATATAGGAGAGAACAGAGAGAAACCTAAATATAAAAACTACTACTGTAGACGAACGCTTCAACCTAGAAGAACAAAATTTGGTGAGCCAAGTGGGATTTGTGTACTGATCATTACCACCAAGTATCATCAAGATTGGGTGAAAAAATATTTGCTGGTCTTTTGGAAACTCGTTATTTCTTAGCAGCTTGGAAAACCATCTCAAAGAAAGTGCTTCCACAGTCTGTGCCTAGGGCTACTTGAAGAGGAAACAAACCATAGAGACAAACTGAGAACTCCTTTATTTTGTCAAGTTTCAAAGAGCTACTACAATCCATGTTGGATTTAGAGTTCCAAATTCATCTATCTATGTAGGAGAGAACAGAGAGAAACCTAAATATAAAAACTGCTACTGTAGACGAACACTTCAACCTAGAAGAACAAAATTTGTTGAGCCAAGAGGGATCTGTGTTCTCATCATTACCACCAAGTATCATCAAGATTGGGTGAAAAAATATTTGCTGGTATTTCGGAAACTCGTTATTTCTTAGAAGCTTGGCAACCCCTCTCAATTAAAGTGCTTTTCCACAGTCTGTGACTAGGGCTACTTGAAGAGGAAAGAAACCATAGAGACAAAACTGAGAACTCCTTTATTTTGTCAAGTTTCAAAGAGCTACTATAAACCATGTTGGATTTAGAGTTCCAAATTCATCTATCTATATAGGAGAGAACAGAGGGAAACCTAAATATGAAAACTGCTATTGTAGACGAACGCTTCAACCTAGAAGAACAAAATTTGGTGAGCCAAGTGGGATTTGTGTACTGATCATTACCACCAAGTATCATCAAGATTGGGTAAAAAAATATTTGCTGGTATTTTAGAAACTCGTTATTTCTTAGAAGCTTGGCAACCCATCTCAATGAAAGTGCTTTCCACAGTCTGTGCCTGGGGCTACTTGAAGAGGAAACAAACCATAGAGACAAAACTGAGAACTCCTTTATTTTGTCAAGTTTCAAAGAGCTACTACAATCCATGTTGGATTTAGAGTTCCAATTCATCTATCTATACAGGAGAGAACAGAGGGAAACCCAAATATAAAAACTGCTACTGTAGACGAACGCTTCAACCTAGAAGAACAAAATTTCATGAGCCAAGTGGGATTTTTGTACTGATCATTACCACCAAGTATCATCAAGATTGGGTGAAAAAATATTTGCTGGTGTTTCGGAAACTTGTAATTTCTTAGAAGCTTGGCAACCCCTCTCAATGAAAGTGCTTTTCCACAGTCTGTGACGAGGGCTACTTGAAGAGGAAAGAAACCATAGAGACAAAACTGAGAACGCCTTTATTTTGTCAAGTTTCAAAGAGCTACTACAAACCATTTTGGATTTAGAGTTCCAAATTCATCTATCTATATATGAGAGAACAGAGTGAAACCTAAATATAAAAACTGCTACTGTAGACGAACGCTTCAAACTAGAAGAACAAAATTTGGTGAGCCAAGAGGGATTTGTGTAGTGATCATTACCACCAAGTATCATCAAGATTGGGTGAAAAAATATTTGCTGGTATTTCGGAAACTCGTAATTTCATAGAAGCTTGGCAACCCCTCTCAATGAAAGTGCTTTTCCACAGTCTGTGCCTAGGGCTACTTGAGGAGGAAACAAACCATAGAGACAAACCTGAGAACTCCTTTATTTTGTCAAGTTTCAAAGAGCTAGTATAAACCATGTTGGATTTAGAGTTCCAAATTCATCTATCTATATAGGAGAGAACAGAGGGAAACCTAAATATGAAAACTGCTATTGTAGACGAACGCTTCAACCTAGAAGAACAAATATTGGTGAGCCAAGTGGGATTTGTGTACTGATCATTACCACTAAGTATCATCAAGATTGGGTGAAAAAATATTTGCTGGTATTTTAGAAACTCGTTATTTCTTAGAAGCTTGGCAACCCATCTCAATGAAAGTGCTTTCCACAGTCTGTGCCTAGGGCTACTTGAAGAGGAAACAAACCATAGAGACAAAACTGAGAACTCCTTTATTTTGTCAAGTTTCAAAGAGCTACTACAAACCATGTTGGATTTAGAGTTCCAAATTCATCTATCTATATAGGAGAAAACAGAGAGAAACCTAAATATAAAAACTGCTCCTGTAGACGAACACTTCAACCTAGAAGAACAAAATTTGGTGAGCCAAGTGGGATTTGTGTACTGATCATTACCACCAAGTATCATCAAGATTGGGTGAAAAAATATTTGCTGGTGTTTCGGAAACTTGTAATTTCTTAGAAGCTTGGCAACCCCTCTCAATGAAAGTGCTTTTCCACAGTCTGTGCCTAGGGCTACTTGAAGAGGAAACAAACCATAGAGACAAAACTGAGAACTCCTTTATTTTGTCAAGTTTCAAAGAGGTACTACAATCCATGTTGGATTTAAAGTTCCAAATTCATCTATCTATACAGGAGAGAACAGAGAGAAACCAAATATAAAAACTGCTACTGTAGACGAACGCTTCAACCTAGAAGAACAAAATTTGGTGAGCCAAGTGGGATCTGTGTACTCATCATTACCACCAAGTATCATCAAGATTGGGTGTAAAAATATTTGCAGGTATTTCGGAAACTCGTTATTTCTTAGAAACTTGGCAACCCCTCTCATTGAAAGTGCTTTTCCACAGTCTGTGCCTAGGGCTACTTCAAGAGGAAACAAACCATAGAGACAAAAGTCATAACTTCTTTATTTTGTCAAGATTCAAAGAGCTACTACAAATCATGTTGGATTAGGGTTCCAAATTAATTTATCTATACAGGAGAGAACAGAGGGAAACCTAAATATAAAAACTGCTACTGTAGACGAATGCTTCAACCTAGAAGAACAAAATTTGGTGAGCCAAGTGGGATTTGTGTACTGATCATTACCACCAAGTATCATCAAGATTGGGTGAAAAAATATTTCCTGGTATTTCGGAAACTCGTAATTTCTTAGAAGCTTGGCAACCCCTCTCAATGAAAGTGCTTTTCCACACTCTGGGACTAGGGCTACTTGAAGAGGAAAGAAACCATAGAGACAAAACTGAGAACTCCTTTATTTTGTCAAGTTTCAAAGAGCTACTACAAACCATGTTGGATTTAGAGTTCCAAATTCATCTATCTATATATGAGAGAACAGAATGAAACCTAAACATAAAAACTGCTACTGTAGACGAACGCTTCAACCTAGAAGAACAAAATTGGGTGAGCCAAGTGGGATTTGTGTACTGATCATTACCACCAAGTATCATCAAGATTGGGTGAAAAAATATTTGCTGGTATTTTGGAAACTCGTTATTTCTTAGAAGCTTGGCAACCCATCTCAATGAAAGTGCTTCCACAGTCTGTGCCTAGGGCTACTTGAAGAGGAAACAAACCATAGAGACCAAACTGAGAACTCCTTTATTTTGTCAAGTTTCAAAGAGCTACTACAATCCATCTTGGATTTAGAGTTCCAAATTCATCTATCTATACAGGAGAGAACGGAGGGAAACCTAAATACAAAAACTGCTACTGTAGACAAACGCTTCTACCCAGAAGAACAAAATTTGGTGAGCCAAGTTGGATTTGTGTACTGATCATTACCACCAAGTATCATCAAGATTGGGTGAAAAAATATTTGGGGGTATTTCGAAAACTCGTAATTTCTTAGAAGCTTGGCAACCCCTCTCAATGAAAGTGCTTTTCCACAGTCTGTGACTAGGGCTACTTGAAGAGGAAAGAAACCATAGAGACAAAACTGAGAACTCCTTTATTTTGTCAAGTTTCAAAGAGCTACTATAAACCATGTTGGATTTAGAGTTCCAAATTCATCTATCTATATAGGAGAGAACAGAGGGAAACCTAAATATGAAAACTGCTATTGTAGACGAACGCTTCAACCTAGAAGAACAAAATTTGGTGAGCCAAGTGGGATTTGTGTACTGATCATTACCACCAAGTATCATCAAGATTGGGTAAAAAAATATTTGCTGGTATTTTAGAAACTCGTTATTTCTTAGAAGCTTGGCAACCCATCTCAATGAAAGTGCTTTCCACAGTCTGTGCCTGGGGCTACTTGAAGAGGAAACAAACCATAGAGACAAACCTGAGAACTCCTTTATTTTGTCAAGTTTCAAAGAGCTACTACAATCCATGTTGGATTTAGAGTTCCAATTCATCTATCTATACAGGAGAGAACAGAGGGAAACCCAAATATAAAAACTGCTACTGTAGACGAACGCTTCAACCTAGAAGAACAAAATTGGGTGAGCCAAGTGGGATTTTTGTCCTGATCATTACCACCAAGTATCATCAAGATTGGGTGAAAAAATATTTGCTGGTGTTTCGGAAACTTGTAATTTCTTAGAAGCTTGGCAACCCCTCTCAATGAAAGTGCTTTTCCACAGTCTGTGACTAGGGCTACTTGAAGAGGAAAGAAACCATAGAGACAAAACTGAGAACTCCTTTATTTTGTCAAGTTTCAAAGAGCTACTACAAACCATGTTGGATTTAGAGTTAGAAATTCATCTATCTATATATGAGAGAACAGAGTGAAACCTATATATAAAAACTGCTACTGTAGACGAACGCTTCAAACTAGAAGAACAAAATTTGGTGAGCCAAGAGGGATTTGTGTAGTGATCATTACCACCAAGTATCATCAAGATTGGCTGAAAAAATATTTGCTGGTATTTCGGAAACTCGTAATTTCTTAGAAGCTTGGCAACCCTTCTCAATGAAAGTGCTTTTCCACAGTCTGTGCCTAGGGCTACTTGAGGAGGAAACAAACCATAGAGACAAACCTGAGAACTCCTTTATTTTGTCAAGTTTCAAAGAGCTACTATAAACCATGTTGGATTTAGAGTTCCAAATTCATCTATCTATATAGGAGAGAACAGAGGGAAACATAATATGAAAACTGCTATTGTAGACGAACGCTTCAACCTAGAAGAACAAATATTGGTGAGCCAAGTGGGATTTGTGTACTGATCATTACCACCAAGTATCATCAAGATTGGGTGAAAAAATATTTGCTGGTATTTTGGAAACTCGTTATTTCTTAGAAGCTTGGCAACCCATCTCAATGAAAGTGCTTTCCACAGTCTGTGCCTAGGGCTACTTGAAGAGGAAACAAACCATAGAGACAAAACTGAGAACTCCTTTATTTTGTCAAGTTTCAAAGAGCTACTACAAACCATGTTGGATTTAGAGTTCCAAATTCATCTATCTATATAGGAGAAAACAGAGAGAAACCTAAATATAAAAACTGCTCCTGTAGACGAACACTTCAACCTAGAAGAACAAAATTTGGTGAGCCAAGTGGGATTTGTGTACTGATCATTACCACCAAGTATCATCAAGATTGGGTGAAAAAATATTTGCTGGTGTTTCGGAAACTTGTAATTTCTTAGAAGCTTGGCAACCCCTCTCAATGAAAGTGCTTTTCCACAGTCTGTGCCTAGGGCTACTTGAAGAGGAAACAAACCATAGAGACAAAACTGAGAACTCCTTTATTTTGTCAAGTTTCAAAGAGGTACTACAATCCATGTTGGATTTAAAGTTCCAAATTCATCTATCTATACAGGAGAGAACAGAGAGAAACCAAATATAAAAACTGCTACTGTAGACGAACGCTTCAACCTAGAAGAACAAAATTTGGTGAGCCAAGTGGGATCTGTGTACTCATCATTACCACCAAGTATCATCAAGATTGGGTGTAAAAATATTTGCAGGTATTTCGGAAACTCGTTATTTCTTAGAAACTTGGCAACCCCTCTCATTGAAAGTGCTTTTCCACAGTCTGTGCCTAGGGCTACTTCAAGAGGAAACAAACCATAGAGACAAAAGTCATAACTTCTTTATTTTGTCAAGATTCAAAGAGCTACTACAAATCATGTTGGATTAGGGTTCCAAATTAATTTATCTATACAGGAGAGAACAGAGGGAAACCTAAATATAAAAACTGCTACTGTAGACGAATGCTTCAACCTAGAAGAACAAAATTTGGTGAGCCAAGTGGGATTTGTGTACTGATCATTACCACCAAGTATCATCAAGATTGGGTGAAAAAATATTTCCTGGTATTTCGGAAACTCGTAATTTCTTAGAAGCTTGGCAACCCCTCTCAATGAAAGTGCTTTTCCACACTCTGGGACTAGGGCTACTTGAAGAGGAAAGAAACCATAGAGACAAAACTGAGAACTCCTTTATTTTGTCAAGTTTCAAAGAGCTACTACAAACCATGTTGGATTTAGAGTTCCAAATTCATCTATCTATATATGAGAGAACAGAATGAAACCTAAACATAAAAACTGCTACTGTAGACGAACGCTTCAACCTAGAAGAACAAAATTTGGTGAGCCAAGTGGGATTTGTGTACTGATCATTACCACCAAGTATCATCAAGATTGGGTGAAAAAATATTTGCTGGTATTTTGGAAACTCGTTATTTCTTAGAAGCTTGGCAACCCATCTCAATGAAAGTGCTTCCACAGTCTGTGCCTAGGGCTACTTGAAGAGGAAACAAACCATAGAGACCAAACTGAGAACTCCTTTATTTTGTCAAGTTTCAAAGAGCTACTACAATCCATCTTGGATTTAGAGTTCCAAATTCATCTATCTATACAGGAGAGAACGGAGGGAAACCTAAATACAAAAACTGCTACTGTAGACAAACGCTTCTACCCAGAAGAACAAAATTTGGTGAGCCAAGTTGGATTTGGGTACTGATCATTACCACCAAGTATCATCAAGATTGGGTGAAAAAATATTTGGGGGTATTTCGAAAACTCGTAATTTCTTAGAAGCTTGGCAACCCCTCTCATGAAAGTGCTTTCCACAGTCTGTGACTAGGGCTACTTGAAGAGGAAAGAAACCATAGAGACAAAACTGAGAACTCCTTTATTTGTCAGTTCAAAGAGCTACTATAAACCATGTTGGATTTAGAGTTCCAAATTCATCTATCTATATAGGAGAGAACAGAGGGAAACCTAAATATGAAAACTGCTATTGTAGACGAACGCTTCAACCTAGAAGAACAAAATTTGGTGAGCCAAGTGGGATTTGTGTACTGATCATTACCACCAAGTATCATCAAGATTGGGTAAAAAAAATATTTGCTGGTATTTTAGAAACTCCTTATTTCTTAGAAGCTTGGCAACCCATCTCAATGAAAGTGCTTTCCACAGTCTGTGCCTGGGGCTACTTGAAGAGGAAACAAACCATAGAGACAAACCTGAGAACTCCTTTATTTTGTCAAGTTTCAAAGAGCTACTACAATCCATGTTGGATTTAGAGTTCCAATTCATCTATCTATACAGGAGAGAACAGAGGGAAACCCAAATATAAAACTGCTACTGTAGACGAACGCTTCAACCTAGAAGAACAAAATTGGGTGAGCCAAGTGGGATTTTTGTCCTGATCATTACCACCAAGTATCATCAAGATTGGGTGAAAAAATATTTGCTGTGTTTCGGAACTTGTAATTTCTTAGAAGCTTGCAACCCCTCTCAATGAAAGTGCTTTTCCACAGTCTGTGACTAGGGCTACTTGAAGAGGAAAGAAACCATAGAGACAAAACTGAGAACTCCTTTATTTTGTCAAGTTTCAAAGAGCTACTACAAACCATCTTGGATTTAGAGTTCCAAATTCATCTATCTATATATGAGAGACAGAGTGAAACCTATATATAAAAACTGCTACTGTAGACGAACGCTTCAAACTAGAAGAACAAAAGTTGGTGAGCCAAGAGGATTTGTGTAGTGATCATTACCACCAAGTATCATCAAGATTGGCTGAAAAAATATTTGCTGGTATTTCGGAAACTCGTAATTTCTTAGAAGCTTGGCAACCCTTCTCAATGAAAGTGCTTTTCCACAGTCTGTGCCTAGGGCTACTTGAGGAGGAAACAAACCATAGAGACAAACCTGAGAACTCCTTTATTTTGTCAAGTTTCAAAGAGCTACTATAAACAATGTTGGATTTAGAGTTCCAAATTCATCTATCTATATAGGAGAGAACAGAGGGAAACATAATATGAAAACTGCTATTGTAGACGAACGCTTCAACCTAGAAGAACAAATATTGGTGAGCCAAGTGGGATTTGTGTACTGATCATTACCACCAAGTATCATCAAGATTGGTGAAAAAATATTTGCTGGTATTTTGGAAACTCGTTATTTCTTAGAAGCTTGGCAACCCATCTCAATGAAGTGCTTTCCACAGTCTGTGCCTAGGGCTACTTGAAGAGGAAACAAACCATAGAGACAAAACCTGAGGACTCCTTTATTTGTCCAAGTTTCAAAGAGCTACTACAAACCATGTTGGATTTAGAGTTCCAAATTCATCTATCTATATAGGAGAAAACAGAGAGAAACCTAAATATAAAAACTGCTCCTGTAGACGAACACTTCAACCTAGAAGAACAAATTTGGTGAGCCAAGTGGATTTGTGTACTGATCATTACCACCAAGTATCATCAAGATTGGGTGAAAAAATATTTGCTGGTGTTTCGGAAACTTGTAATTTCTTAGAAGCTTGGCAACCCCTCTCAATGAAAGTGCTTTTCCACAGTCTGTGCCTAGGGCTACTTGAAGAGGAAACAAACCATAGAGACAAAACTGAGAACTCCTTTATTTTGTCAAGTTTCAAAGAGGTACTACAATCCATGTTGGATTTAAAAGTTCCAAATTCATCTATCTATACAGGAGAGAACAGAGAGAAACCAAATATAAAAACTGCTACTGTAGACGAACGCTTCAACCTAGAAGAACAAAATTTTGTGAGCCAAGTGGGATCTGTGTACTCATCAGTTACCACCAAGTATCATCAAGATTGGGTGTAAAAATATTTGCAGGTATTTCGGAAACTCGTTATTTCTTAGAAACTTGGCAACCCCTCTCATTGAAGTGCTTTTCCACAGTCTGTGCCTAGGGCTACTTCAAGAGGAAACAAACCATAGAGACAAAAGTCATAACTTCTTAGATTTGTCAAGATTCAAAGAGCTACTACAAATCATGTTGGATTAGGGTTCCAAATTAATTTATCTATACAGAGAGAACAGAGGGAAACCTAAATATAAAAACTGCTACTGTAGACGAATGCTTCAACCTAGAAGAACAAAATTTGGTGAGCCAAGGGGGATTTGTGTACTGATCATTACCACCAAGTATCATCAAGATTGGGTGAAAAATATTTCCTGGTATTTCGGAAACTCGTAATTTCTTAGAAGCTTGGGCAACCCCCTCTCAATGAAGTGCTTTCCACACTCTGGGACTAGGGCTACTTGAAGAGAAAGAAACCATAGAGACAAAACTGAGAACTCCTTTATTTTGTCAAGTTTCAAAGAGCTACTACAAACCATGTTGGATTTAGAGTTCCAAATTCATCTATCTATATATGAGAGAACAGAATGAAACCTAAACATAAAAATCTGCTACTGTAGACGAACGCTTCAACCTAGAAGAACAAAATTTGGTGAGCCAAGTGGGATTTGTGTACTGATCATTACCACCAAGTATCATCAAGATTGGGTGAAAAAATATTTGCTGGTATTTTGGAAACTCGTTATTTCTTAGAAGCTTGGCAACCCATCTCAATGAAAGTGCTTCCACAGTCTGTGCCTAGGGCTACTTGAAGAGGAAACAAACCATAGAGACCAAACTGAGAACTCCTTTATTTTTGTCAAGTTTCAAAGAGCTACTACAATCCATCTTGGATTTAGAGTTCCAAATTCATCTATCTATACAGGAGAGAACGGAGGGAAACCTAAATACAAAAACTGCTACTGTAGACAAACGCTTTACCCAGAAGAACAAAATTTTGGTGAGCCAAGTTGGATTTGTGTACTGATCATTACCACCAAGTATCATCAAGATTGGGTGAAAAATATTTGGGGGTATTTCGAAAACTCGTAATTTCTTAGAAGCTTGGCAACCCCTCTCAATGAAAGTGCTTTTCCACAGTCTGTGACTAGGGCTACTTGAAGAGGAAAGAAACCATAGAGACAAAACTGAGAACTCCTTTATTTTGTCAAGTTTCAAAGAGCTACTATAAACCATGTTGGATTTAGAGTTCCAAATTCATCTATCTATATAGGAGAGAACAGAGGGAAACCATAAAATGAAACTGCTATTGTAGACGAACGCTTCAACCTAGAAGAACAAAATTTGGTGAGCCAAGTGGGATTTGTGTACTGATCATTACCACCAAGTATCATCAAGATTGGGTAAAAAATATTTGCTGGTATTTTTAGAAACTCGTTATTTCTTAGAAGCTTGGCAACCCATCTCAATGAAAGTGCTTTCCACAGTCTGTGCCTGGGGCTACTTGAAGAGGAAACAAACCATAGAGACAAAACTGAGAACTCCTTTTATTTGTCAAGTTTCAAAGGAGCTACTACAATCCATGTTGATTAGAGTTCCAATTCATCTATCTATACAGGAGAGAACAGAGGGAAACCCAAATTAAAAAACTGCTACTGTAGACGAACGCTTCAACCTAGAAGAACAAAATTGGGTGAGCCAAGTGGGATTTTGTCCTGATCATTACCACCAAGTATCATCAAGATTGGGTGAAAAAATATTTGCTGGTGTTCGGAAACTTGTAATTTCTTAGAAGCTTGGCAACCCCTCTCAATGAAAGTGCTTTTCCACAGTCTGTGACTAGGGCTACTTGAAGAGGAAAGAAACCATAGAGACAAAACTGAGAACTCCTTTATTTTGTCAAGTTTCAAAGAGCTACTACAAACCATGTTGGATTTAGAGTTCCAAATTCATCTATCTATATATGAGAGAACAGAGTGAAACCTATATATAAAAACTGCTACTGTAGACGAACGCTTCAAACTAGAAGAACAAATTTGGTGAGCCAAGAGGGATTTGTGTAGTGATCATTACCACCAAGTATCATCAAGATTGGCTGAAAAAATATTTGCTGGTATTTCGGAAACTCGTAATTTCTTAGAAGCTTGGCAACCCTTCTCAATGAAAGTGCTTTTCCACAGTCTGTGCCTAGGGCTACTTGAGGAGGAAACAAACCATAGAGACAAACCTGAGAACTCCTTTATTTTGTCAAGTTTCAAAGAGCTACTATAAACCATGTTGGATTTAGAGTTCCAAATTCATCTATCTATATAGGAGAGAACAGAGGGAAACATAATATGAAAACTGCTATTGTAGACGAACGCTTCAACCTAGAAGAACAAATATTGGTGAGCCAAGTGGGATTTGTGTACTGATCATTACCACCAAGTATCATCAAGATTGGGTGAAAAAATATTTGCTGGTATTTTGGAAACTCGTTATTTCTTAGAAGCTTGGCAACCCATCTCAATGAAAGTGCTTCCACAGTCTGTGCCTAGGGCTACTTGAAGAGGAAACAAACCATAGAGACAAAACTGAGAACTCCTTTATTTGTCAAGTTTCAAAGAGCTACTACAATCCATGTTGGATTTAGAGTTCCAATTCATCTATCTATATAGGAGAGAACAGAGAGAAACCTAAATATAAAAACTGCTACTGTAGACGAACGCTTCAACCTAGAAGAACAAAATTTGGTGAGCCAAGTGGTATATGTGTACTCCTCATTACCACCAAGTATCATCAAGATTGGGTGAAAAAATATTTGCTGGTATTTCGGAAAGTCGTTATTTCTTAGAAGCTGGCAACCCTCTCAATGAAAGTGCTTTTCCACAGTCTGTGCCTCTACTTGAAGAGGAAACAAACCATAGAGACAAAACTCAGAATTCTTTATTTTGTCAAGATTCAAAGAGCTACTACAAACCATGTTGGATTAGGGTTCCAAATTCATCTATCTATACAGGAGAGAACGGAGGGAAACCTAAATTTAAAAACTGCTACTGTAGACGAACGCTTCAACCTAGAAGAACAAAATTTGGTGAGCCAAGTGGGATTTGTGTACTGATCATTACCACCAAGTATCATCAAAATTGGGTGAAAAAATATTTGCTGGTATTTCGGAAACTCGTTATTTCTTAGAAGCTGGCAACCCCTCTCAAAGAAAGTGCTTTTCCACAGTCTGTGCCTAGGGCTTCTTGAAGAGGAAACAAACCATAGAGACAAAACTGAGAACTCCTTTATTTTGTCTAGTTTCAAAGAGCTACTACAATCCATGTTGGATTTAGAGTTAAAATTCATCTATCTATATAGGAGAGAACAGAGAGAAACCAAATATAAAAACTGCTACTGTAGACGAACGCTTCAACCTAGAAGAACAAAATTTGGTGAGCCAAGTGGGATCTGTGTACTCATCATTACCACCAAGTATCATCAAGATTGGGTGTAAAAATATTTGCAGGTATTTCGGAAACTCGTTATTTCTTAGAAACTTGGCAACCCCTCTCATTGAAAGTGCTTTTCACAGTCTGTGCCTAGGGCTACTTCAAGAGGAAACAAACCATAGAGACAAAAGTCATAACTTCTTTTATTTTGTCAGATTCAAAGAGCTACTACAAATCATGTTGGATTAGGGTTCCAAATTAATTTATCTATACAGGAGAGAACAGAGGGAAACCTAAATAATAAAAACTGCTACTGTAGACGAATGCTTCAACCTAGAAGAACAAAATTTGGTGAGCCAAGTGGGATTTGTGTACTGATCATTACCACCAAGTATCATCAAGATTGGGTGAAAAAATATTTCCTGGTATTTCGGAAACTCGTAATTTCTTAGAAGCTTGGCAACCCCTCTCAATGAAAGTGCTTTTCCACACTCTGGGACTAGGGCTACTTGAAGAGGAAAGAAACCATAGAGACAAAACTGAGAACTCCTTTATTTTGTCAAGTTTCAAAGAGCTACTACAAACCTGTTGGATTTAGAGTTCCAAATTCATCTATCTATATATTGAGAGAACAGAATGAAACCTAAACATAAAAACTGCTACTGTAGACGAACGCTTCAACCTAGAAGAACAAAATTTGGTGAGCCAAGTGAGATTTGTGTACTGATCATTACCACCAAGTATCATCAAATTTGGGTGAAAAAATATTTGCTGGTATTTCGGAAACTCGTTATTTCTTAGAAGCTTGGCAACCCCTCTCAATGAAAGTGCCTTTTTCCACAGTTTGTGCCTAGGGCTACTTGAAGAGGAAACAAACCATAGAGACAAAACTGAGAACTCCTTTGTTTTGTCAAGTTTCAAAGAGCTACTACAATCCATGTTGGATTTAGAGTTCCAAATTCATCTATCTATATAGGAGAGAACAGAGAGAAACCTAAATATAAAAACTACTACTGTAGACGAACGCTTCAACCTAGAAGAACAAAATTTGGTGAGCCAAGTGGGATTTGTGTACTGATCATTACCACCAAGTATCATCAAGATTGGGTGAAAAAATATTTGCTGGTCTTTTGGAAACTCGTTATTTCTTAGCAGCTTGGAAAACCATCTCAATGAAAGTGCTTCCACAGTCTGTGCCTAGGGCTACTTGAAGAGGAAACAAACCATAGAGACAAAAACTGAGAACTCCTTTATTTTGTCAAGTTTCAAAGAGCTACTACAATCCATGTTGGATTTAGAGTTCCAAATTCATCTATCTATGTAGGAGAGAACAGAGAGAAACCTAAATATAAAAACTGCTACTGTAGACGAACACTTCAACCTAGAAGAACAAAATTTGTTGAGCCAAGAGGGATCTGTGTTCTCATCATTACCACCAAGTATCATCAAGATTGGGTGAAAAAATATTTGCTGGTATTTCGGAACTCGTTATTTCTTAGAAGCTTGGCAATCCCTCTCAATTAAAGTGCTTTCCACAGTCTGTGACTAGGGCTACTTGAAGAGGAAAGAAACCATAGAGACAAAACTGAGAACTCCTTTATTTTGTCAAGTTTCAAAGAGCTACTATAAACCATGTTGGATTTAGAGTTCCAAATTCATCTATCTATATAGGAGAGAACAGAGGGAAACCTAAATATGAAAACTGCTATTGTAGACGAACGCTTCAACCTAGAAGAACAAAATTTGGTGAGCCAAGTGGGATTTGTGTACTGATCATTACCACCAAGTATCATCAAGATTGGGTAAAAAAATATTTGCTGGTATTTTAGAAACTCGTTATTTCTTAGAAGCTTGGCAACCCATCTCAATGAAAGTGCTTTCCACAGTCTGTGCCTGGGGCTACTTGAAGAGGAAACAAACCATAGAGACAAAACTGAGAACTCCTTTATTTTGTCAAGTTTCAAAGAGCTACTACAATCCATGTTGGATTTAGAGTTCCAATTCATCTATCTATACAGGAGAGAACAGAGGGAAACCCAAATATAAAAACTGCTACTGTAGACGAACGCTTCAACCTAGAAGAACAAAATTTCATGAGCCAAGTGGGATTTTTGTACTGATCATTACCACCAAGTATCATCAAGATTGGGTGAAAAAATATTTGCTGGTGTTCGGAAACTTGTAATTTCTTAGAAGCTTGGCAACCCCTCTCAATGAAAGTGCTTTTCCACAGTCTGTGACGAGGGCTACTTGAAGAGGAAAGAAACCATAGAGACAAAACTGAGAACGCCTTTATTTTGTCAAGTTTGAAGCGTTCGTCTACAGTAGCAGTTTTATATTTAGGTTTCAACTCTGTT